>NC_063202.1:7586150-7811150 GCF_017589495.1 Alosa alosa
TCACCCTTGACAAAGAGAAGAAAAACAAGAAAACTCAATAATGTCTTTGAGAGGCCGGATTACCTGAGAAGATGCCTGTGTGCATGCGTGTGTGCGTGCGTGCGCAGGCAGTGGCGGAGGCGGGGGCGGCCCAGGGAGAGAGAGGTCTCAAGTGCCCCCTTCTGCTGGGCGGCTAAACACAGCCCCTTAAAAAAGCACATCAAAATCTCCCCTTTGAAGCAAACGGCAAGCAATTAACCCCTCGAGTCCAAATTTACAGATTGCTTGGACACGTGACACTTTTTTGGCAGGAGTTGACTGCTGTGCGTGTCTGGCGTCTGTGTTTGTGGATTTGTCTGTGTTGGGGGAGTGTCTGTATGTGTAAATGTGTGTGTTTGTGTGTGTATGTGTGTGTGTAATGTGTGTGTGTGTGTGTGTGTGTGTGTGTGTGTGTGTGTGTGTGTGTGTGTGTGTGTGAAGGGTGGAGGTGCACTGGTACAAGTTAGAGTCGTAGGGGTGGTTGTATTGCTCTGGGTGAGGTGTCTGTTTGTTTAAAGGCAGGCTACCACTCTAATGAAGCAATGAGCAGTGTGTGTTTTTTTGAAGGGGTTTGGGGGGGGACAACCCATTTCTGTCAGTCTGCAGGAGCAAAGTAGGATAAACCTCCAGAGGAGTGGCGGCCCAGCTCCCCTCGCCTTCCCTCATCTCTCGCTCTCTCTCTCTCCTCAGCTAGGCTAGGCTCCACTCCTCTCCTCTCTCCCCTCATCTCTCGCTCTCTCTCTCTCCTCGGGTAGGCTAGACTAGGCTCCACTCCTCTCCTCTCTCCCCTCACCTCCCCTCATCTCTCTCTCTCTCTCTCCTCGGCTAGGCTCCACTCCTCTCCTCTCTCCCCTCATCTCTCGCTCTCTCTCTCTCCTCGGCTAGGCTAGACTAGGCTCCACTCCTCTCCTCTCTCCCCTCACCTCCCCTCATCTTTCTCTCTCTCCTCTCCTCGGCTAGGCTCCTCTCCTCTCCTCTCCTCGCTCCCCTCCGCTCATCTCAGCGGCAGGAGCTGTTTGTGCTCTATTATGTGCACTTCTGCTCACTTCTGAGGAACAATGCAGCTCCACGCAAGGGGGAACAAAGGCAGCTTGGCTCCTCGTGAATTTTAATTAAGCCGTGGGCGCAGCAAAACAATGAGGAGGTCTATCCCCATTTCAAGTGTTTGTGTGTCACCCCCGTTTTTTCCCCCCTTTTCTTTTCTCTTCTATTTTTTTCTTCTTCTTTTGGCGCCCCCATCACTTTGCATAAAAATAATTAGGCGGGCGGCAGCAGAGGCTGGCGTATGAGACGAGAAGCGAGAGATGAGCAAAGAGCCCGCCCGGCCGCCCCGGCTCACTCAGTGGATGTCAACCGAAAAACGTTTGTTGCGTGTTTGTGGATATTAACATCAACGGAAAACGGGGTGTGCCGCGGTGCCCGCTCTCGACACAGAGATGATAGGGGTGTACAAAATGTCTCCATTTTGAAGCAGGGCAAAAACAGCTGGTTGGAAGTGCAGCTCTGCCTCTGTTCAGAAGCCTCCCTGCTTCAGCTGAAGGCTGGCAGAGCAACAACTTGACTCTCAGCGCAGGGCACAGAGGGCACGTAGTGCTAACACATCAAACACTTCCCCTCAGCCTGGGCTCAAGATATGGCTGATTTCAGATAAGCAATGAGTACTGTGATAGCTCAAGATCCCAGTGATTTCAGAGGCACGCATCCATTATAAAGGAGTCCTCAAAGTTATCATGGCATCTATGTCAACTGTAAAGTATATCTGTCGCTGTCATTTCAGTTGAAGCTTCTCCCCTCTTCAAACTGATGGCAGACTAAGGCCTTGTGTTCAAAACAGCGCTTGCATTTAACTTACAAAGCAATAGTCACTCATCAGATTGCCTTTGCCTCAAAAAAGAAAAAAACACTGTCTCTTTCACACTGGGATCTAAACAATTTGACAAGAAAGCACAGTTCCCTGTAGCCTGTGATCATCATCATCCTCATCATCATCATCACCGGGATAAAAAAAAGTGTGCAATTCATTTGTGCCAGTCACAGCACTCCACCGCACCAGAGGCTTCGTGGGCCCTTTCATCCTGGCAGACGGGAGCAGGGAGCGGCTCTGATCTCGGGGCGCGATATTGTTTTACTGCAGGACAGCGACTCGCCCTCCCCTGGCAGACACGGAGATTACACAGTGATTATAGGCAACTCAATATTGTATGACAGCCCCCTTCTTCCACGTGAGGGACTTACAATCATGTTTCATTAATTCGGCTTGAATGACGCCTCATTTCAAGCATCGAGGAGCTTAAGATTTATGTGAAATTAATAACATAACAGATGTCTTTGCAATTTCGCCCCCTTTGGAAGGAAGGAGGGAAAAGGAGGGAAAAGGAGCGAAAAGGAGAAAACACACAGATTACATCCAAAAACTTAAATGGGGCTGAGGAGCCTATATGGGCCATGGCTTATTGGAGCTTTAGGCACCATAGGGGATATTCAGATGACGGACTTAGGCCCGTATCAAATGGCCATCTTCAACCCTGCCTCATTGCCTCCATCCGAGCACAAGCCCATCAATCTTAAGTACTTGAGTGCTGAATATTTTAACAGAGTGTACTGAGAGATAATCTCTTTGACAACAGCCATGGAGTGAAACACGCTAAAACATCACCCCCATGTTTTCAATTAATCAGCACGCCATCTCTCTTTCTTGCTAACTCTCTTACACCCCCCCCCTCTCTCTCTCTCTCGCTCCTTTACAAAAGTGTTTGAGTGCATCTGCTTTTACAAATGCTTTGACGATTCCCATGCCTAACCTTGGGAGTCAGACTGCTGCACAGGGAGCTGCCTTGGGCAAAGGAAATAAATACATACAACAGCCGCCTGGGATGAAAAATGGAGACAAACTCCTCAATTCACTCCCCTGTCTTCCATGCTCTATGCTACCACACTGAGTGAGCTCACAGGAACACCCAAATATAAACACACACACACACACACACACACACACACACACAGAGGCATGGAGAGGGAGAGGTACAGTACAGTAGCACCATCAATTCAGCCCGTCTCAGTTTCGGCCAGTAAGAACTTAAAACAGAAATAAATCTCTCAGGCTGGATCCAGGTTGAATCGCAATCCATTTAGCTCCACGTTTTCTATTGTTTAAAAATGTGATTGGCAAGGCAATTTCTCCCATCCGGTTCCTAAGCAGATCCATCAGCTTAATTCGGCCAAATTGAAATGACATCATTGCCAAATTCCAGTAGCTGAGAGTGTCACTGTTCCCTGGGGCAGTGGGATTCCTAAATGCAGCAGGGGCTACTTGCTTATCGCTTCAAAAATTCACCATGACACTTAACTTTGAAATGGGACTTTGGAGTTTGCCCGTCTTTTGTTAAGTAAGCCTTTCATCATGGAAGGCGAAAGACAAAACACCCGTGCTAAGTGACCAGAGTGCCTCAGCATGGAAATGTCTATAAGGGGAAATGTAAATGAACAATGGGAAACGCTTCAGACGTCATTATCGATTTCCATCTCAAAGTCTTTAAGAGTCGTGTGAAAAGCACACGGCAGGGAAAGAGCCCTCTCTAAAGTAGCCAGGTGGCAGCCACACTAAATTGGGAAACAAAGCGAAGAGTGAAGATCAGAGAGGAGGAGGAAGAGAAATGAGATCCGCTGGCATTCGATGAGCACAAGATTTATACAAATTCAAAGGCAAACCGAAAAAGAATAGAAAAAAACCCCATAATGGAGTACATTAAAAGGCATTCGTAGATGAAGCCTAATATCTCGAAGCGTAATATCTCTCTCCCACCGTAATTAATTTAATCACATTTTCCGCTTCTTACAGTGAGTTGAACTATGAATCCAATTTCATGTCTCCCTCATTGAGGAGCTGCTGTATTTATTCATGGCGGCTGCGTGTGCGACACCTCGTTCATTGGCCCCGTCATGCCCAATGTCTTTGTTAGCGGGCCGAGAGGCCCTGTCTGCCGTCAGACAGCTAGCCGGATCCGGCTGATGAAGGGAGTACAATGAAAACAGAAAAACAATAAAGGGGGGAAATCCGAGTTATTAAATTGGATATTGCAGTAATGCATAATCTAACTCCATCTCAATGGATCTTGAGAAAAGTCATTGTTTAGCGAGAGAGAGTGCAGGCACTCCAGTAATTGAAAAACCAATTCAAAATTTTATGAGAGCTGGGTTCCATGCATTGTAAAAAAAATAAGCTAAGGAAAGAAAGAAAGCAAGAAGAGAAAAAAGTGGGTGGGCGAACGGATGAGGTTGGAGACCTGCATTAATCTTCATAATGTTATTATTTTTCTCTTTCTCTCCCTCACTCTCGCTCGCTCACTTCCATTCGCATTTTCAGATGAACCATTCTTCCCTCAGCACAATAGGATTCAAGTTAGTCGGCTAATAAAGTCTAAAGGAGACAGACTTAAAGAGTGTCACTCACGCCGTTCTAATAGTTTCCAATTCAGAGTGAACTCTCTCAAACCCCTCTGATGCTCTTGTTGGTTTCTCTGTGTGCTGCTTAACACTTCAATGAGCCCATTAGCTCAGTGCTTCCAGCAGAGAGAGAGAGAGAATGAAGAGGGGAGAAGAGAGAGAGAGAGAAAGCAAAAGATACAGTGAGAGAGGAGAAGAGAGAGAGAGAGAGAAAGAGAAGCTTGGGCCTTATCATTGTGCTAAAACCTCCTTTTAATCTGTTCTCACTAAACGCTAGAGAGGCATTCAATATGGCCGTTTCATCATTACACCCACACAACATCTTGGTACAAGTTTTTTTTAACGTTCACTTGTTACATCATTCAGGGTGTTCCTCACCATAGAAAGTTGATGGGAAACTATAATGGAAGGAGTCATCTGATAGAAGGAGGTCTGGTTACATCCTGGTACAATGCAAACAGAGAAGCTAAGTGTTATTTACCACCTTTGAGTGACATCCAATTATCGTCCTAAAAAGCAGGTGAACTTTGTGGAATTGGGATGGTGTGTGTGAGCGTGTTGGAAATGTTGAGATGTGTGTGTGTGTGTGTGGCGGGGGGGGGGGTGGCCATGAGGGCTGTGTGGATGACGAATGAAAGCGGACCCCTGAGAAAGGTGTTGGTTTTCTAATAAATGGACACTGAGGTGAGGTGGGGTCCTCGGCCAGGTCTGGGCCAGGTGATGTTCATGGTGTCTGTCCATCTAAGGTGATGCATCGAAGAGGAGGAAGGAGAGGAGGACGAGGAGGAGGACAGGAGTGAGAGGGGCGGGGTGCTTGGCCAGCGGCCAAAGTCGACTGTACCTCTCACCCCCCCCTCTCTGCTCCCGCCAGCACGACATCCATCTCCCACTCCGCACTGACACCCGCTTTATTCCCACATCCATTTGTCATGTCCCCAATCACCACGATGAATAGCAACTCTGCCGCCATGATGGATGGCACGCCTAATTAAGACCAAAGAAAGGATCTGTGCTTAACCTGAGACGCTATTATCTTTCTTTTTTTCCTAACATTTTTTTTACTTCTTCATCTAATAAGAGCTGGGTGAGCAATGCCCTTTATAGGCACTGTCAGTCTGCTGTAGGTCATTTGACAGGAGGTAAAATACAGGAGTTGGGGGAAGGAAGTGGAGAAGGGGGGCAACAATTCGTTACCCAGGATGCTTTTGTTTGTTTGTTTGCTGTGTTTAAAACAAAGACCGCATGGTGTTGAGAATTTCATCTGAAGGAAATCCCCTCTGAGATTACTTATTCAAAGACATGCAAATGACATTGCCATGTGCCGGTTTACAAGCAGGCTGTGTTCGTTTTGGAGCCTCTTAATTGCTTCATTTCCAAAATAACTTCCCCGTTGTTTACCAGCGCTGCTGCACAGGAAAAGGCCATGTTCATGGTGGCTGTTACATGCAGCATGCTGTACTGCAGTTGCACAGCGTTACGTGAGCTGTGCATTGTTGCCCTCTGAGCAGTGTCTCCAACACGGCGGCCTGTTTGAAAAAAGCTGAGACTTCACAGCATCCACACAGGGGCTGTGCTCAGAGACAGTGTACGGTTTCACAGCCTGTCTACAGTTATTTTCAAAATGAAGAATGACTCTGGGAGGAAATACAGGAGATGTGTGCGCTGGCTAAACATGGTGTGCTGCTTCAAGTTCTTACATTTCAATGCTAGCAGGCATGTCACAGGCACAGCCGGACCTCATCTCATGCACTCTCACTCCATGCCATGATGATCCACGGAGAAAATCTGTTTACCTACAAACAAAAATAGTGATGCAGCGGCGTTAATAATGTTTAGGATTTAGATTATATATGACATCAATGAATAATAATGCATACTAACATGATTGTATGTATTGTATCCGAATGTGTGTGTGTGTGTGTGTGTGTGTGTGTGTGTGTGTGTGTGTAGGGATACTCGTTACATGTTTAGTGATGTAAGGGCCATGGAGTTCAGACTGTTGAGACTACATGTATGCAAACTGGGGTATCACGTGTATGGATGCTGTCAGACTACAAAAGAGACTGAAACCCGTCTCCCAAACCGTGCATGGAAGGGCACATGTGCCACAATGGCGAGGGCACCGTGTAGCGTCAGCATGGCGAGGTCGGCAGGCTGTGTGCCCTGGCTTGGTTTATCGACAGCATAGGTGTGAAAAGGCCGGATTTAATTACGGGGGTGCAAGTGAAGGCGTGTGTGTGCATGTGCGTGTGTGTGCCGAGGGGTGGGTCGGTGTGTGTGTGTGGGGGGGGGTCATATCAGTGGTATTAAGAGCAGGCTGTCATGCTCCACTGCCTTCTTAAAAAATGCAAGCCAGAGGGCAAGCCAAGAGGAACTGAAGCTTCTGGAAAAGGGGGGGGGGGAGAAAAAGGATGGGAAAACGCCCTGAAAAGAATCAATTACTGTAAATGTATCAGAGTTACTCATGCATGTAATACTGCACATATCAGAACATTTCAGCAGTGGGGCCTCCGCCGCCACAGCCATCAGCGAGGAGATCGCTGGCATAATTCTGTAGAGTAGTCACATTTCAGGACTAATGGCGGCACATTATAGGCCAACAAATCCTTTAAACATTGCATTAAGATGAATTGTGGTGGCAACCCCCACCACCCCACCCCTTCACTCATCTGCCACATCCATCCCAACACCACCACCCCTTCCCCCTAAATATCAGATATCAGCTTCACAATAGGTCTCATGATTCCCAATATGGTTTGCACAATGGCACATTTGCCACGGTCGAGGCCTGAGCGTTACTTAAAGTGCTGAGGTAGACGGTACGGGCTCGGGTGTTATCGCAGGCATAAAATGATTCCTCCAGCTCCTCGGCGAAAGATAAGTCAGCATCTTAAGTAAACCATCAATGCTAACACAGCTTATCTGCACCATCCATGAAGAGCTTCTGCAGCCTAGGGGAGAGATCGTTTAAACACACTCTGCTGTCGTTTAAAGCATAACAGGGTGATGTTGGGGAAAAAGGTTTGTGCTTCAAATAGAGATGACTATTTTCTGTGTTTTAACCTTGTTTCAAACATATTGTAAACACAGCCGAAAATTGCTGTCAACATAAAAAAGGCCATGTACACATTTTTGTGAGCGATTCAAATGTAAGAATTGAAGAATATTTGCTCTTCAGAATCTCTGACATCTTCAAAAAAAAAATCTCATATTCGGAGGCTCCAACCTGTGTTGACCTCAATCATCCAAAAGCCTTTCTTTAGGTTTATATCAAGAGTTACAAGCTTAATCCAGTGTCGTCAGAAATAACATGTCAAAAAAAAAATTTCCAGCAGCCACACACTAAGTCTTTTTTCCATGTCGTCGCTGAGTAGACAAGCAATGTTTATTGCTTTGTAACACGGCTGAGACAAGGATCACAGCCTCGGTCTGAGGGACGGAACGACTGTTTCGGAGCGTCTTCCAGTGTAGACACGCTGTAAACCCACCGGGTGCATGGCTGGGCCTCTTTGTTAACACTTGTTTGTTGGTCATTCTTTTGCCACGATAGCGTGAAAATATTTACCCGAACTCTCTCCTCCCGACAGTCCCAGACAGAAATTGTCCGCCCGTGTTCGACAACCTTGTAAAAAATCGAGAAGGAAATGTGAAATAATGGAGGCAGAGACGTTGTCGTCAGGGCCAAGGCAGAGGAAGAGGGCTTTATGTCCTGTACAAGTGAAAAGCCATGTCCAGAGAAAGCAATGCTGCAGGGGGGGGGCGGGGAGGGGAGGCTCTGTCATGGGGGCCCTGTCGCTGGTGGACTACCTGCCCATTCATTATTGGCTTACTGCCGTCAAGACGAAACAATGGATAGACTGCCCAGAATTGATGACTATATAGAAGTGCATATGGGCAAAAAGGCTTCCATTTACTGCGCTAGTCGGGGTGTAAGCCCTGACAGGCATGATGGATATGACACTGTACCTCAGATTTATCTTGGAAATGGAATAATTACACACTCAATGCATGGCTGGTGGTCTGCATTTATACTGATAGCTAACAGAACCTGACGGAGGCCGTCTCCCAAAGGCATACCCCACACCACCACACCCCCCGATCCACTCCTCCTCCACCCCACCCACACCGCCCCCCCCTGCGCCACATCAAAGATCTTCACTAACTATTTGGAGGAACAGCTTGTCCTGGTCAAGGTTAAGACGCAGCCATAAGTCTTAAAACACCACGAATGTGCCATTGTCATTACTCTCGCTCCACACAGAGGAAGCTCATTACAAGGTGACCTGATAAGCAAAACATGGGAGAATATCCCCCACACAGCTTTTAGCAGGGTGAAGGACTTCACCACTGAGAACACAAATCGCCCTCCTCCAATGGAGAAATGCATTGGAAAATGGCAGAATTTCTAGCACGATGAAAAACCCTTGAATTTAAAAAGCAAACATCACAAGTAGCTCTTACCAAGCCAGTTTGTCTTTGATCTGGCAAGAAAAACAGAACGCGGGGGTGTATGTGAGAAGAGAAGAGAAAGGAGAAAACGAATGTGTGTGTGTGTGTGTGTGTAGGGAGAGGGTGGGGGGTATTACATAAATTCAGTACACAAACATAAGGCATGCAAATGCAGACAGCATTGTCTCAAAAGAATGGGTTTCCATTAAAAGGCATCACCCTACTGTTCCGGTCTGGAAACACAACAGCCCCCCAAACACACATTCATAATTGAGCATGCTTTCCCTGCCAAATCAAGACAATATCGGTCTGCGGCCTCTGGATGTTTTCCCATTGTTACATCTGAGATCAACTTCAGAGTGTTTTCACTCTTTCTTGTGCACACTCTCCCCTTTTCTTTCTTTCTTTCTCTTTTTTCAGATAGAGAGAGAGAGATGGAGAGAGAGAGAGAGAGAGAAAGAGCAAGAAAGAGAAATGAGGGAGAGGGGAAAAAAAGCAATCCCTCAGTTCTGTCACTGATAATGTTTTTGTATGGAGCGTCGAGAATAATCCCCCACCATCTCCCTCTGCTCTGAAGTGTGAATGTATTTCACAGGTATCCGTCATCCGGCTGTCAATCCTGCCAGCAGATTTCACACTTCACTGATAGCTCCTCACCTTCGCCTCCCCCTCACGCCCAGATTGCATATACACCAGAAGAGGGAAAAAAACAAAAATGAAAATAAAACAGAGGGCTGCATCCAATTTCAGCGGCACTCAAATAAAAAAAAAAAAACAAAGAGTAAAAACATTTTGCGCAAGTACATGCCTGAGCCATTGGCGCAGAGAGGACACTGACTCATAAACACGCGGTGCTGTCTGTGCAGCCAGGGGGAGGCTAGGGCCCACGTCTCCACATGCCCCACTTCCCTGATGGACAGCAGCTTGTCTGAATATAATGAAGACAATACTTATATTAATATTTATCACAGATCTGCATGGAGGCATAGGTATATCAGAGACATATTGGGCCGGCTTCCTGTAAATGTATTACATCGAGCCCTAGACTAAAAGGTTTTTTTTATGGAAATCTCTGCTGAGGTTCTCCTTTAGCTCAGGACGAGACTTTAGCCATGTACTGGAGACTGGCATATTATTAAGTCAAAAAATGTTTGTGGAGATTAAAAGCCTAGAGCCTACAGAAATGCACTCACCTACATAAGGTGGTACCACACAACACAACGACAAATAGACCTATGAACCAATAAACTGGCAATAAACACTCAGACCAAGACCATTATCATCTTCATCATCCTCATCATGTGGAGGCAGCCGTGGCCTACTGGTTGGGGCTTGGGACTTGGGATAAATTCAAATGGGATAAATGCAGAGACCAAATTTCCCTCACAGGATCAAAAGAGTATATATACTTATATACTTATACTATGTGTTACTCATGTTATGTACATGAATCTGTCCACAGCGATGTGCTCTCCCGTAAAACTGGGCGTAAAACTGAGCAAACCCAAAATGAACGAGTGAGTGACAAGGCCGTGGATGGTGGGCGAGACGTTGGCCAGGGTCACATGACTGCCAGCGATAAAGACTGCTGAGCTGGTATTTTCACGGCTTTCTTCGGGCTGATGCCGCACAAGGACCTGATGGAAACATCATGCTGCAGAGTACCTGCAACAAAGACAACAAAGCGGAGGAGGGGGGGTTATGGAGCCGCCGCACCGAGGCGAGCATCACAGCTGCGGAAACACAGCGCCTTAAAGCAGCTTTAACCTTCATCACGCTCCCATCTGACAGCATTCACTGCGTGGCAACGCCAACAACGGCAGGCCGTGGCACACACGGATTTTTGTCTTCCTACGCCGACATGCACCGACTTCCCTTTCATGTGGCGTGTTTATGAAAATATGGAGATAGGGGACCACGTCGTGTGCGTGTGTGTGTTCTGTATGTGTGAGCGCGGGTGTTCCTTAAAGCACCGATGCGACCTCCAAGTGTGACTTGATCCCTGACTAGGAAGGAGGAGGGTGGTGGTGGTGGGTGGGGGCATATCTACCTCTCGATGAATCCCTTGTAGTACACTTAATTCCCACAGGAACATGGAGTGCAAGGACGCCTCATCTCAGGCACTGAAAGGCATTTGAGAGCAGATTAATATTAGGAACAGTAATATTTCCCTGGCGGCATCTGCATGCGCCGGGGGATTACAGGGCTCCGGGGTGATTACCGGCAGGGGGAGCGGGGTTACACATCCAAAAAAACGAGGGAAAAAAAACTTTTCATCTGTGCCCTGGGCACACGGCACATACACAGACACACACACAGACACAGACACACACATGTCGGCACACATACACAAGCAAACAGACAGGACAGCACAGAGACACATCCAGCCACATACCGCCTCCATTTTATCCTCATCCTGCATCAGTGTAGCAAAAAAGTCTTGTAGTGAAGGAATATGATTCACCACCTTATTTGCCACTGTTGGAGCAATTTAACGCATCCTTTTTCGGAGAAAAAAAATGTAGCTATCACTTGACATTTTGACACTACATTACATGGTTTCCTTGGGTAATCCCCTATAATACAAGCAGCATGCAGGCCCAGGAATGTCTACATGGGAGCAGACATGTGTAGAGGAATGTCAGATTTGGTAGAGAGAGATATGTGATCCCCACAACCCAAGATCCCACGGGTGCAGACCTAGAACCCAGAGGTGTCCCAGCAGGCCCAGCCTGTGGCTTTGGGGCCTGGCCATGGGCTTGGGCCCTCAGTATCAGGTTCCTCAGAGGCCCCCTGTGGACGAGTGTGTGTATGGACTAAATGTCACACTATGGTTTGATGTGTGTTTACATTCATGTGTGTGTGTGTGTGTGTATTTCAATGGACTACCATGTCTTTTTTGAATGTCCATGCACTTACATTCATGTGTGCACTTGCGACTGTGTGTGTGTGTGTGTGTGTGTGTGTGTGTGTGTGTGTGTATGTGTGAGAGAGAGAGAGAGCTCACATGTGTGCATGCTGACTGACTGGCTGCCATGCCCAATCCCTCTAGCTTCCCTACAGATCTGCCTTATTTCCCCTGCCACGGGCCTGACGCCGGGCCACGCGTGCAAAGCCGGCACAGGAAATCGCCCCGCGGGACTCGGCTTACGACAAGAGGACTTCGGTAATTTCCTCCGCACACCTTTTCGCGTGAGCTGAGACACACAGGCCGCTCTCTGTGGCCCTCCATGTGCAACCAATCACATGCGTAATGAAGGCCAGGCCCGGGCTGGACTGGGGCTGTGGGGGCGGACGGGGTGTGAGAGAGGGGGCGCTCAGACAGGCCTCTCACTGCTAAAAATTATTCAGGGGAAACTACCCTGACACGCCGCTCCGAGCTTTCACCAGGGCAGTTTCAAAGGAAGAAAAACAAGTACAAAAAAAAGAAAAAAAAAATGTGGAGAAACTAAATGACACTGCATCCATTTAGGGCCCACGCCAAAGTCTCAGTGTGCAAGACCTTGCACTCATTTGGCAAAGAAGTGAGGAGGAAGAAGGGATGAAATGAGGGAGGGACGTGGGGAGGGGGTCAGCGGGATATTTCCACTCTTCAGATGCAAACTGGTGCCTTTGTAGATGCCACTGGGGTCCTGGAGAGGAATCGAGGGAGGAAGGAAAGCGGGTGGGCACGCCACAGATCCCTCACGCAGAGCAACGCTGAGCACCACCACTAAGCCTCCCCTTCCACCACTTCAAAGGAGGAAACCTGAGAGAGAGAGAGCGAGAGAGGCAGCGGGGCAGGGCGGGAAGGGGAGCACTGGCAGATACCCCCAAGTGTATTTTCTTGTTTCCGAAATGCACCCACTAGTCATCAATTAGAAGCCTGAAGAGCGCTGTCAACACACAAACGCGCCCACTGTTCTGCCACTTATTGGCTTCACGGTGCCCAAAATGGAGACACACACACTCACACACACACACACACACACACACACACACACACACACACACACACACAGGAGATGCACATCTTAAAGAAATAACTAATCCATCTTGCATGCCAAAGCTCTTTTCCTGTTGATATGAATGACCAAAATATCTGACAATGCACAATGGTGCTTTGGAGCAATGGAGGAAAGCTGATTTTTTTTTTTTATCAAATCCATGCAACTTGCTTGCATGTACAGTATAAGTACATTTTAAGTATATGAAGACCATAATATCATAATGTGTCATAATCAATTGTTGTCAAGTGCAAAAAAAGAAATATTATGTGTTGGATTTCTTTGTAATTTCAACAGGCCTTCGTTATTCATGAGCCATTCCTGTCCTGGTTGCCAAATGAGACTAAAGGTGGGCCCATTTCCCGATGCGTAATGATCGGTCAGGTGATTATACGCCGCAAATTGCTCTCCACTATTTCGAATACATTTTCCACACCGGGTGGCGGTGTATCCGTCGACGGGATTAAAGGGCAAAACCGACGCGAAACCACTTCCTAAATAACATTTAGAGCGGCATCGCAGGAAACATCCCCATTCATAATCCCTGAAATATATCATTATTGGGATAATGCCCAGGATGAATTACTTTGCATACGCTAGCTATGTGGGGGGCTGACCTGAGCCCAAGCCCGGATGAGCCCCCACGGAGTAACGCAGCCAGGCGAATTCATTTTCATTTTCCCAGCACCGGGCCTAATAAACGTGCAGCGCTGCTGCGACACCGGGAGAGTTCACGCAGGCCGTCTTCCAGCAACACCAGCATAGCATACACATGAGCAGCTTTAACACTGACTATTCAAGACAGATCCCTTTAGGTACATGAATGTTCTTCCAGTTATATAGTTCCAGTAGAAATATAGCACACAAACATATATATAATACAATTTAAATTACCCACCAGATAGGGGAAAACGTAGACATTCCATCAAAGGGGCAGCAGCTTACAAAATGATTTGATGGTGCATATAACCATAATAGTTTCCCAAATATGATGTATTTAACATAGTTATACTACAGCCTGACATAATTCTATTCAAATGTTAGTGTTTGAAAATAAAGACATATATCAAGGACAGGCTGAGCCCTTCCCTGTCCTTGACAAGATCCTCACTGTTCCTATTAACCAGCCAGTCCAATAACACACACAAAGTCACTGGAACAGTTAGTCCTATCCGTGACAGAAAATCATTGATTGAGCACGACTTACCCCAGTCCTGAGCTGTGTTACAGCAGTACAAAAGATAGATTAAAAAAAAAAAAAAAGAAAAAGAAAATGTCTCTACGTCAGTGACATACCATAAGTGCATATGCAGGGCTGCTCTGTGGATCGATCGGGGGCCCGCGTTAGTGTGCCTTTGATCACGCCAAGAGAGAACAGAGAGATTAAGTGGAGTGAGCCCTGTCTGACAAAGGGATCATTAGCTCTCTCCAGCTATCTGTCTCTGTGCGTCTGCTCTGTGCCCCATTGCAACGCCTTAGGAAAGACAAGTGTACAACACAAGTGAAATTAAGGAGAGGTTGTAAAAGTGATAGATCTATTGACCGATAACACATCACCAGCCATCAGGTAAGCCTTGTACAGTAATACTGACACCTTACATTCAACACCTGGTCCCAGCAATTCCGTTACAAGGAGAGCAAATAGAATTCGCTTAGAAAAAAAATAATTACAGGCAGTTTTGGTATTAGGATGGGAATGTGGGTCAATTCAGGAGGATGACCTTTCCTCAGCAAAGCAAAACATGCCTGCATCGCTAACACCTCTGCTGTTGCTGCAGCCTTGCTTCCAGATACTCTAAGCCGGATCCCCCCTATAGGCCCACATCTTAAATGATTTAGCACTCTGATCCGCCAACATACATAGCAATTTCATACGCCAGTGATATTCACAATGCTGCACATATGAAATTTCTGGGCATTCACCCCCACCCCCCACCATCACACTCTAATCTTTCTAACACTAACACACACACACACACACACACACACACACACACACAAATACACAACGATCATAAAAGTGAATCTGGCATAGCCATTAGACGGGGAAATCAGTGTCCCTGATATGTTGCGGAAATATGAGAAATAATGCGAGGGATTATGTCTTGATACTCACTCTTATTTACTCTTACTTGTATTAGGAAAAACACCTGCCTCCTGCTCGAATAGGATCACAGGATTAATCTTAGTAAGACTTAATACGTACAGATGGTCAGACAGGAAAAATTAGAAAAATCTGAAATATGAATACATTCGTCTTGTATAATATGAAATATGATTCATCTATTGCAGAGATTACGGCTTGATGTATTGGTGTACTTAGCAAGGAGACAAAGTTAATTTCTTGATAGGCCAAATGTTGCTGGCAAGATCCTCGGAATAATAATGATTCTTCTGGGAATATTATATAAATTAAATTTAAGCCTTCTATTCTGTTTGCATATTAATAGCCCAGGCTGGCTGCCGAGTTGATTCATTCGCTGTCACATTCCTGCATGGCCACTACAACAGATGCTGGCCCTGCCTGATGCACAAATTCTTTTTTTAAGAAAAAATCAGGACACAAACACACAGTTACACCGAAATCTTTGCACCTTGAACCAGAATATGTGAAAAATGATCAATGTGAAAAGTCTTTTGCACAAAATTATATTTTCTGACACGTGTTCAACATCATGCACACACACACCCACACACACATATTCATAACAAAACCTAAACAGTCACCTGTCAGACATTGTGGCACTTAAATTGGCTTCAGCGTTACTTTAGCCAAAGGTAAGGCAGTAATTAAAAGCAGAGATATGACCATTTCCCCGAGGACCACCGGGCCTCCCCTTTCCCCTTTCCTGACAAAGGTCTTTCTCAATATCCTGAAAACATGACTTGCTGGGAGAGGTGGCGTGCCACGGGGGTGCGTTAAGGGGAACTGGAATCTTCAGGTTGGGCTCAGATCACACACACCAGGAATAAGAGGCGGCACCCCTGCTGTCCCAAACGGAAACCCTGCCATCATGTACACAAAACACAAAACTCCCACCCAACACACACCACACAACCTGGTGGTGTTCAAGCTGCACGGGGCGGCTCTACCAACACTGCACTCAAAAACAGACACACCACTTCAGAGTTGCATGATGT
Organism: Alosa alosa; assembly: GCF_017589495.1. Classification (NCBI taxonomy): domain Eukaryota; kingdom Metazoa; phylum Chordata; class Actinopteri; order Clupeiformes; family Clupeidae; genus Alosa; species Alosa alosa. The sequence goes on from NC_063202.1 coordinate 7,602,188, forward strand.
GGATGCAATCGTTTGGCATGGTTGCAAACGGTGGACATTGGCCATGCTGTGTGGTGGATGTGTGTGTGTGTGTGTGTGTGTGTGTGTGTGTGTGTGTAAATTCTCATCTGAGGACTGTGTGAAACTGAACACCCCCTTGTACTGACACAGAACAGGGGTGGGGGGTTAAACAGGAGGGGGGCAAGTGTCATAGCTTTATTAAATCACACCTCTACACTCACTGGCCCAGCACTCAGATTGTTATTGACAGGGTGCAGGAAATTCACTTTTGTCTGGAATTTGTGACAGAGGAGGTAAAAAAAGCATAACAGCGGCATATTGAGCTTTTAAAGGTATTATTTATTTCCAGGAAGCAGGTTCGAGGAGGTGAAAAGGAGGCGTGGTGGATTTGTTTGAACTACTTTGGATGAGAGCAGTCAACATAAGCACAATGAGGGGGGGGGGAGAAAAAAACATGTCAAAACTCATATTGAGGCCAGCTGTTAAAATTTGCTGTTTGATGTTGAGCGTCTGTGCCACAGATACACATCAAATCAAATCAAACGCTGCGTGCTCTCCACCGCACACCCCAAAGCAGATTAAGCGTGCTTACCTGGATGTATTACAATTTCCGTAAATCAAGGAAGCTCGCCGCTGAGAAGGGAGACATGTTGAACGCCCCGGCTATGAGAGACAGGCGGGCGCGGTTCCCTCACTGGCGGGCACTGATGAGGTAATCTTGTCACTAAGCACACGCACGACATGTTATTAAGACGCCGCACACAGGTTTGAATACATTAGTGCCAGTGCAGGTAGGGCCGCGGGCGAGGAGCGCTGGTCCCCCGGGGAGAGAGCATCTCCACCCCGTCATGTTCGGAGAGGGATTTGCACTCCCAGGGACTGGACCCCGAAAATCCTCACTTTTCCTCCACAGACAGGCGACGAGAGCCCAGGGGCACTGCTTCTTCACTGGAGAGAGAGAGACAGAGAGAGAGAGAAAGGGAGAGAGAGGAGCTTTTCATGTGAAGGACACAAACTCCACTTCCACACATCTGACAACCCATCAGAGGCACTCTGGCAACTTGCAAGAGCAGAATAAGCTTGGGACCCATGGTTGACATGATTTCAACAAACTTTCCCAAATTCTGGTTTAACACTTTCAGTGGGAAAGCTTCTGAATTACTTATACACTGAGCTCTGGGAGCCAGAGTAACAGACACTGATCGCCTCGTTCATTGATGACAAATTACTGCCCAATTCCATATAATCTCCAGTACATCTTCAGTGGCCTAAAAACTGAGCCTCTGCATGACTGAATCAGGATGCAGTAGTCATAGCAGAAAGTGGTGCTTCTTCTGTTTCTGATATGGAGATTGACCCCCTCGTAGTACACACACACACACACACACACACACACACACACACACACACAAAGAGGTGCAAAAGAAACCTAAACTGATCTTAAATGTTTACTGAGTGAGGTTTATTGCAGTGACACAGTAGAAATATGTGTCAGAGAGCTAGCCTACAGAAAAACGAATACACAAATGTAAAATGGTGGCATGGGGGAGATTAGTAGGTATAAATATCGGTGTGTATATTTTACAGTAATTAAAAACAATTCACGGTAGGCCTATCCGTGGATATAATCCCTGAGGTCACTCTCTTTTACATGTTCCATAGTAGTGCAGCAGATTAATGGCATATTTCAAGAGAATCGTTCAAATTGGTATGCATTGGAAGCATGAAATTTGGCACAGATACTCTCTAAGGGTCACTTTTTGGGAAAAAGGCGCTGGCCACCCAAAAATACAACATGGCGGCCATTTTTTCAAGATGGCCGCTATTTCTGTCAAATGTCATTATGTCAATCGTTCAAACAGTGATGTAGACATAACATTTTGTGAAAATACTCTCTTAAGAATTTTTTTTTTTTTTTGGAAACTTGTCCCTCAAAAATTCAAGATGACAACCATTTTTCAAGATGGCCGCCATTTCTCTTGAATCCTTACATCAATTTTTCAAATGGTGATGCTAGATATAGTTAGATAGCCGCACCTGAATTGACAGGTTGTGCCAGCACAGGAGAGCCGAGCCAAGGGTAAGCGGGGCAACACATGACTTGTTCATGTATGCTTACCTGGAAGGTGTACAGATCACACGGGACTTAAATGGCACTGGATGAATGATCTGGCTAGGTGTAGGTGACCCAAACCTAATTGTATACCATACTTGAATGTGTACTATGTCTATGATTGAGGTGGTAAAAGGATAACCCCTCGGCCTTAATCAGACAACAATCCCCCAAAATGGCAAATGAAAATCCCATGTCAGCCAAGAGATCAACTGATTGAATGAAATGTTGGCCACAAAGGAACCCCTCTTATCACCACCTACCCATCATGTTTCTCAACATGATGGCTATAAAATGATTGCCACCAACATTCCACTCTTTCACAATAGTGACCTGGAGATCCTTGAGAAGTTTGTGGTCCTGCTGTATGATCGATCAAGCACAGCTGTTAGTGTAGATGAGGCTAGACTTGTGCTAGACATGTTTGCCCGAAAGCAGAGGCCATATGAAGCCATTCCTCCAACAAGGGCAGCTCTGCTTCAACACACTAAACGTGCTGCGTATCAGGCAGGCTGCATATGGGGCCCAGTGTCAGTCAGAAGCAGAGTCCTGCTGACTGGAGATGAAAAAAGCTTGGTGAACAATGGGGGGTCTTCTGGACAGCAAATGCACCAATTGCACAAAGTTGTGAACAGCTAGCCAAGTGTGGCTGCAAATCAGAGTGCCGTGGAGGATGCAAATGTTTTAGATTGGGTTTCACTTGCACAGAACTGTGCAATTGCAAATGTGAATAAAAAAGTAAGTTTGCAGTGGTCGAGAGCCGATTTCCTGATTCTGGACCATGATGTATATGAACACCTTCCTGGATATGTTGCCCCCAATACAACACTTACTGACTGCCAAGCAGGGAGGCATTGGCTACCATTTTTAACAGTCTTTATTATGACTCGACAGGGCACAACCTCTCAAGCTCAGGCTGGACACTCTAACCACAAGGCCTTTGAGCTGGTAAAAATGTGAATTTATGTTATTTTTTCAATCCTTCCTTTTAACTCAGTCCCAACAGAGTACACTATTAAAGCAACACTCACTTTGAAAAATGCCTTGAATTTTTGCAATTGCCTTTTTCTAAAAGTGTGGCCGTTAGAATATTTTTGCTAACATGCATTTGTGCATCAGTGTACATACTACCGAAATGACGGCCATCTTGGAAAAGGTCTCCATCTTGAATTTTTTATTGGCCATCCAGTTTTTTTTTTAAAAAGTGGCCTTAACAGAATATTTGTGGCATATTTTCTGTATCACTTTTTGGAAACAGTGGCAATGAACATAGGACAGGAATGGCAGCCATCTTGAAAAATGGTTTCCATCCTGAATTTTTGAGTGACACATACCTTTTCCCAAAAGAGTGTTCCTTAAAGAGTATTTCTGCCTAATTTTATGCTTGCATCACCATTTGAACAATTGAAATGATTAATTTTCGACAGGAATGGTGGCCATCTTTAAAAATGGCGGCCATCTTGAATTTTTGAGGGACAAGCATTTTTTCCCATTAACATTTCCTTTAGAGAGTATTTGTATCCAATTATATGCTTAAATCACTGTTTGAATAATTGATATAATAAGCATTGAATAGCAATTGCGGCCATCTTGAAAAATGGCCACCATATTGAATTTTTTAGTGGCCAGCGCCTTTTTCCAAAATAGTGGCCCTTAGAGAGTATCTGTGCCAAATGTCATGCTTCTATACCAAAGTGAACGATTTTTTTTACTAATCTGCTGCACTATAGTAGCCTAATTGGCTGTTGAAATAACATCAATGTCATCGAACCTAAGTATCCAGAGGCTGCCATGTCGAGGACAGTAGCCTATATTTTGACTTTCTGTTCGGCTAATTCGTCTTCCTTCCAACGTTGGTCTTTACTCAGATTGCTGTGGGCGGCCTTGAACTGGAAGCTTGAGCTTTTTCAGACTCCCGCCACGGAACGGAGCGCGCGACACTACAGAGCTGCACACACCGAGACGCGTGTCCCATAAACACACACAAATCATTTACATGCTGCTCTCATCAAAGCCGGCACTTCACATTTCCTCTGAGATTTTTCCGCTGATCTGAGGTTCCACTTGCATCTCCGAGCGCGTCGGCTAACCTTTGCGACTGCCAAGAAATTTGATTAATTTTTTAAATACAGCTGTTGACCTATTATTGAGACGGAGGAGGGCCACGGGAGACATTCACGCGCTCTCAGCACATAATGGAGCGCGTTATTTCATCAGTGTTTACAAGCCGCCGTAAAAGAGAAACAGAGAGACTGGAGTGAAGGAAAAAAGACATTAAATAAAAATAATTCATACATCCTCAAAGCTCTGATTCATTCATTGTCTCTCGCCTCAGTAGTTGCATCCGATGACAGAAAAGGAGCAGACTATGGAACAATAATTACCCTGTAGTGTTAAAGTCACCATGCTGCCTAATGCACTCATAAATAAAGGATGACAAAGATAATGGATTTATGTTCAATAATTTATCTGAACATTTCTATCAGAGTGATATTATATGTCATGCTTTGTTGTAACAGAGTACTTAGCGAAATTAACTTTTACTTAAAACAACATAACCTACTGCATACCAATGCAGAATTGTGATGTCCAGTCTTTCCTAGTATCTTAGGGGTATTTTAATTCTTGCCTGTTTACTCCCCACCACAGTACTTGACTAAAGCTGCACATTAAAGAGCCGCTTTGATTCCCAACCCAAACAGTTGTGTCATTATTATTAATCAAAGCCCCTCTCAAACTTTGCTTAGAGGGTTTTGCATAATGGTCATGTCAGACTTCAGACTTTATGTACCCCCCCCCCTTTCTTCCATCCAGCTAGATCTTCTCCACAGCTGCCCAAGAAGGCCACGACAATCCAGATGTGACCATACTTGTCATTCATGATCATAAAGGAAACATGTAGAGAACTGACTCACTATTGATTTAACATAACATCTGACCACTTCCAATGAATATTCTATGGGCCAATATGGATATCGGACATCAGAGCAAGTCCATCCTTCTGAACCAGGCTTAAGACTGCCTATCCTGTTCTAGGGCCAGCTGGACTTAGGCAAGAGGACTGGGCCTTCATTCCCTGCCTGGTCAATTCCCAGAACTGAAGTGACACTGAGAATAGCTGAGAGGATGGCAACTTGTTCTGGCTTTTAATTACATGGCACATGAACAGAATCTGGCAATGGCTTGTAGTCAGATGGTGACATCTGTCAAATGTATGTTTTCCTGTTAATACATGATGTTGTCAGTGACAAACGCATGCAGCTTTCTCAGCCACATATCCTAATGCATGCACAGACCAAGCACCAACATATACACTTCCTTACTCAATGCATGTTGTAGCGTGAAAGACTCTCTATCTAAACAAGCACTGCTAGTGTACTGTGCAATGAAACTCCCTCTCTCTAAACACACACACAAAAACACACCAACACACGTATTCCTCCACCCGTATACAAGTACATACATAGGCTACACAAACTCTGAGGCAAAGAGCCAAGTGAAAGCTCAGGCTGCCTCAATCTAAAGGGGACCTGGCAGTCAACAAACGCAGAATAAAAGAAACAATTTACATGCAAATCAAAGTTTATCATCTCAATCTCCTTATGCCTGTTTTCGCAGGCAAATTTGCATTCATATGCACAAAGGCATTCACTTAGTCCCCCCACGACCCCCCTACCCAACCCCACCAAACCAAGCTTACACATCTAAGCATTTTCTATATGGGAGAAAAGCGGATGCTCTTTTAATCGCCAGCCAGGCTTCTCTCTGACTGATGGGAGATTGTTCTCTGTCAGATGGGGGAGATGGCAGCATGTATCAGAGCATGAAATAAAGCCTTACTCTAAAGTGACAAGACCAGGATATTGTAAGCAAATGGATGTTACATTTACTCTGAGGCTGCAAACAGCGGGCTATGAAAAATTAACTGTTCTCTGGCTCAATGCAGGGAAATTGGTCGGTGAGATATGCCGCAAAAATCCTGTTCAAGAGCTATTCGTCTGTCAGATCACTCCACTAAGTCCTTTGGCTTTCTCTTATAAAGAGTCCACGTCAATACACTGTCGAGATTAATCCTCCGCTGGAGAAAAAAGAGATGTCAAAAGGAGTTAAAAGAAATCCAGGGGCAATCTGCAGGCCTGCTCAAGCTCAGGGAGCTCCTCTAAGAACCCATCAAAGAGCGCAGGGCTTAATGCTGCCACGGGAGGGCACTGTTACTTTCACTCACACCGAAGACTCACCGACTTCAAATAGAGGGGGCCTGTCTGTGAGTGAATTCAATTAGGCCAACCGGAGACAACGAGCACACGGTTATAAATGCACACGTTATCGTCGTTAAAAAGGTGTTTGTGTTAGGCCTATCGTTATTCCCGTTGCGATTAAATAGGTTATTTACAAGGACATCACATAATGACCTAGGTCTAATCAAAAAACAAAAACAATGTAATTTACACATTTGAAATGTCATTCATATTGTGGTGGTGATGTATTAGGCCGACTTGCAAAACCGAGTTTAGGCACAAGCATTCCTACTGGCGTTCACCTTGCAAAATCAACAGCTTTAATTGTCTTAAATTTGATTTATTCCCGTTACGGCATGCATATGACCTGTTTTAGGCTACGAGATATGCAAGAACTATTGTCGTTCAATATTGTGAATATATAAGAGGACAAATCAGATGTATTTTTGTCCCCATCAAGAACTGTCGTATAGGCCTACTACATATTCACTACCACCAGGGGTCGACCTTTCACGCCTAAACCACGAAGAGATGTAAAGCCTTTTTCCGGTTTGGCCTAAATGCAACATGTAGGCCTGCAATGTTTCTCCAACACACACTCACTATTAATTACTAGTAGTCTCCGAACAGCACATTAATAACAGCACAACAATCATGTGGTGTAATGGGTGGAAGATTTCCAGGTCAAATACTTTCATATTTTAGGTTATTCCATAGCCTATGCTAAATCTCGTAGACCACATTATGCACTAGATTTAAGTGGCCTTTGCTTCCTCAAACCTGCTAATTGCACTCTCATAATTGTCTGTTCTGTAAGGGAGTTGTTGTTTCAGAGTTACTGTAAATGCGTCGTTTTCTTCAGTGTTATCAAATAGACAAAGTCTAACCACGTTCGAGGGAGGGGCGGGGAGGGGAAGACATAAGCTACTGTACATACCCATACATTGAAGGCTTGGACAGCATTTGGCCTATATCCAGCCGCTATCTCGAAAGTCAAAACTACTTCTTGCAGTTCCTATTCCCAAATTCAGCCAAGAGGAAAAACAATCTGTTGCATGTGATCGTCACGTGATCGCCCTTCTTTTTTCCAACATCATTTAAAGAGTGTGTTTTTACACATCCCTCAACTATCACCAGAGGGCATCTTTTAGCCTCGTTTCGTGTTGGGACCAGTTCAACAGTGGTCACAACCGATGGTTTAGGAATAATAAATAAATAAATACATTTAAAAAATAGGCAACAAACCTTGAAGGTTAATTGTAATGACTAGTCACGGCTGATTTTACCCTTTGAGTACAAAGTAAGACTATTTATTTAATATTTAGACTTTCTTGAAGAGAACAAAAATGCACATTCCCACTGCCCGTTGGAGTCGTCTCCTATTTCATTCCCCCAAAATTCCCAGTCTGGAGACTGCGCACTCTGTGCGTATCCACTCCAAGCAGCATCACAAAACTGCGTATGCAAGCAGAACTGATTCTATCGGGTTGGGGGCAGCAGGATGTGCCGCTAAGGAAAGTCAAATAGCAGTGGAGGCTGAAAGGAATATTACCCTGTGTGCACGGCGCAAAGCCCAAAACTACCTATTCGTTTTGTCTCTATAGGGGTAAACATGGGGTTTTATAAGTTTTTCAGCTCCAGGCATTTGATCCTGAAAGTGTTTTTGATACAGTGCATTGTCTTAATGAGAACTTCAGCAGCTCCCTCGCCTATTATCAAGTTTCCTGGAGATGAGAGTCCCCGAACGGACAAAGAAGTTGCGCTGGTAAGAGTTCAAGAGTGTTGTAGTTTGTTGTGTTCAGTTAAGTTATGGCCAGAATAAACTGTTTTATTTCAGTTGATATGTTTAACAACCCTTTTTTATGTGACGGTGCATGTGTATAAAATCTTTTGCCTGCGAAATATCAAATAATAGGCTATGATTATTCTTTGTCCAGTTTACTGATGGCTTTTATCATTGGCATTTATAAACTGTTATTTATTTGCTTAGTTTGATCCCCTTCAGCAAAACTACCAAATTAATTAATAATGTCTGAGCTGTGTTTCATTTGTTGTGCTTAAAGTTACTGAAACCAGCTAAGACCTTTCACATAAGTTTTGGGAGATAGTTTGGGTGGAGCAGAAAATTGCTTGTACTTTTGGTAAAGCCAAGTTCCCATTTTGTCCCTTTCCTTCTCTCCAATCAACAGCATTATCTGAATAAGTTTTATGGGTGCCCACAAGACAGATGTAACCTCATGGTCCTTAAAGACACGTTGAAGAAAATGCAGAAGTTCTTTTCCCTGCAAGAAACAGGGGAGATCGACCATAAGACTGTGGAGATCATGAAAAAGCCCCGCTGTGGAGTGCCAGATGTGGCCAATTACAATTTCTTCCATAGGAAGCCTGTGTGGGGCAAGAAGGACATAACATACAGGTGAAAAACATGGCTCTCTCTCTGTGTGTGTGTGTGTGTTTCTGTATGTGTATGCGTACACATTTTCTCCAAGTGCTGGTCTAAGAAGCCAACATCCTTCGCCCCCTGTTGTTTATTTTGTGAGATGGTTACCACCTCCATCAACAACTTGAGCATGGAACATGCTAATAAGACAATCACTGCCCAGCATGAAATGGTTGATTTTTTTAAATCTATGTATGAGGTGGTTCCAGGCCCAAAGACAAACAACATAGCCCTTTTTAGACCCTTGTTTTTAAATGGTGGTTAAGAAGCTGGGAAGTAGGCTTGACCAACCTCAACAACCTCAAAAAGATACAAATGAGGTGTGACCAGTCAGGTCAGCCAAAGAGCAGTGCAGAAGGTGCTTTACAACTGAACTGAGTATTTCCTTAAGGGAATTAGAGAATTGTACTCACACACATACTAAAACTTTGATGTCACCAATTCTTCAATCTACCTGCTGAATTACTGGAGCCCTTAGTAAGGTTTAAGTAATGCTTCATTAAAGCAGATTATTATTTTTCTTTCCTCTCCCACAGAATTCTTGGCCACAGTCCTGATCTGGATGAGGAGACGATCGACGATGCCTTCTTCCGTGCCTTCAAAGTATGGAGTGACGTAACTCCACTCACTTTCAGCAGGATCATGGACGGAGAAGCTGACATCATGATCAACTTTGGCCGCAATGGTACGGAACATCTGTCTCAGTTCTTTCCACACACAACTTCATTTAAAAAAAATATATATAAAAGTAAAATAAAATAAATCATCAGATTTTAGTTGGCAGAATGATGATAATCTCCGCTGAACCCATCATAGCCCATAACGGCTCCCACAATTTAGTGGAGCCCACACAGCTGACAGCTTCATGGCAGCCCGTGCATCCTGTGGTGAGAACACAGCCCAAATCTGCCCAGCAGTGGGTCAGGAACAACACACAATTACTCTCAAAGTGTTCGCACCCTGATCTTGCTTCAACCAAACCTGTTTTTATGGGGTCAGCATTTAGGAGGTCGATGGAATGTCCAGGCACAAAGTAGGTGTCTGCACGGAGAGCAGTTAGACTCGGCTCCCGCGAGCCAGGACAGTGAGTCAGAAAAAAGCATCTCTTGCGGTGTATCCTAAATTACGTGGACCTGCCCACGATGAAGTCAGATTAGTGGACGTGCATAAATGCTGGTTCCCGTAATGCGCCCACAGCAGTGTTGACAGGCGTATAAATCTTTGGGAGCAAGGGAAGTAGCAGATTTGACTGTTTGTGTCTGTTGTTCACAAAGGTATACATGATGATGTGAGAATGTTGTGTCTGTTTCATACCTCTAATCTAAGTGTTAACTCCACTTTAAACACTTTAATGTTTTCTAATTCATGCATTTATTCTACTTTGCGCACTTCCCTTGCTTTTAATAATACTTTTATATCTTGTTTTTATCTGTTCTTTTTTGCTTTTATTTATGTAAAGGAAATGGCCTCTCTGTATGAAATGAGCTATATAAGTAACCTTGTCTTGCCTTGCGTTGTCTCCAGAGCATGGTGACGGCTACCCCTTCGATGGAAAAGATGGCCTCCTGGCCCATGCCTTCGCTCCAGGCCCAGGCATTGGGGGCGACTCCCACTTTGACGATGATGAGCAGTGGACGCTGGGCGAAGGCCAAGGTACAAAAGTTCAGCTCTACTTCTTCTTTTTTAAACTCAGTGTTTTGAGGGAGGAAGTAATGGTTGAGATCTCATGCAAAACAAGCCAGGAATCTGCAAGTGATCTAAGCAATTACTCCATGTGGTTGAACACTGGGTCCTGTTCTGTTTTTCGTCTCAATATAAGGGGAATTTCCCTGATTTGTATTGTACGGCAATGATGAGTCAGGGTCAAGCCTTATTATTGAGCCAGCCTTTTTTTTTTTTTCAAAGGATAGCTCCTAGCAATAACACTTGATATGTTGAAATAATATTGCACAACAGAATCAATCTCCTTTTTTGAGTGTATTTGTGATCTGTGGCTAGTCGTTCTTCACTTTCTAATGTGATGTGCATTTTCACAGTGGTGAAGGTGAAGTTTGGAAATGCGGAGGGTGAATTCTGCAAGTTCCCTTTCCTCTTCATGGGCGTGGAGTACGACAGCTGCACCTCACAGGGCCGTGACGATGGCTTCCTCTGGTGCTCCACCACATACAACTTTGATGACGATAAAAAATATGGCTTCTGTCCTCATGAGTGTGAGTGCTCTATCTCTCACGTCACTTAGGATTGTTATGATAAACCACTATGTATTCACAATTCAGTGGTTGGAGCTGAGGAAGATGTTTGCACCCTGTTTGTTTTGGTAGCTGTCCTTGGTACTGATGTTTTGGTATATCTTATGTATTATTAATGCACCCATCAGACACTCAGACAACAACCAAGCACAATTGTCTTCAATTTACTAATGATCAAACCACACAGTTGGTGTGTGATCTGTGTGATTTAAATTTAAGTTATACACAGTATCCTTACATAGGGTTGTGTACCACAACAACTCAAACTCAATTCAAACACAGAACCAATTCTTTAAAACTGCTTTAGACACAAATAGGTACACACATATAGATGATTAAGTCTTTCAAACTAAACTGCTATACACCTCAAGGTACATGTATGTTGGCATCAGACATTACAGTGGAACAGTATATTATATACCAGTAAAGAGTATATTCTGCTTTTTTAGTCTACATCAGTGCAACTCAGCCAATATATTATTCTACATTCTCACTGGCTTATGTGATTTGTGCCGCAGTGCTGTTTACACTGGGTGGAAATGCTGACGGGTCCCCCTGCAAGTTCCCCTTCACGTTTCAGGGGGATTCATATGACGGTTGCACCACCCAAGGTCGTGATGATGGCTACCGTTGGTGTGCCACCACAGAGGACTACGACCGTGACAAGAAGTATGGGTTCTGTCCCGAAACCGGTAAGTGACCACCAAACCTTCCCAACTTACAAAATACAGCTTCAAACTCTCAATTCATCCTCATCACCATTGTTGACATTGTGAGCAGAGAACAGTCTATTTTGTTTTTACCTCAGACCATGGAATAACAGAGATCCATGATTATCCTTGTGCTGGACTGTTGGCTTTCTCACGGTGTTGCTGTGCTTCAGGAATGCATGAGTATAACAGTCGACTACTGGTTCTTTTTGAAAGCACAAAGTGTTTAAGACATGTTTGTGTTGATTCATCTTTATTTTAGCTGTTATGTGATGAGTATATCTGCAGCACAATTTCTGTGTTTTTTTTGCAGACAAGAACATTCCAAAACTGTGGTTTCCATTTTTGTGGTAGTCTCGCTGATGGCTGTAAAAGTTTTTACTGTGCACTGGCCGAGTTTATTTTCCATTGTGTCAGGGGGGCTGGCTTAGTGGAGCGGGTAAAGAAGGCTTTTCATCTGGTTTTAATTCACTGGGAATGCAGTCCTGCAGCAGGGTACTTTGTGTATTACTCTGTGTGTGTGTGTGTGTGTGTGTGTGTGTGTGTGTGTGTGTGTGTGTGTGTGTGTGTATGTGTGTGTGTGTGTGTTGCAGGATTGCCCCAAAGCAAATAATCAAAAGGATAAACATACTGTATGGCCAAGATGTTTGTCAGCATTTGTGGTAGATATCTTTTAGAATACAGGAATGTGTGTCATCACGACCACAGACATTTTTCTGCTTCGGTTTCGTACCCGACTGACTCCACAGAGTCTCAGCAGATCCAGAGCCCAAGTTTACTGCGATTTGTTTTTGTGCAGTTGTCCCAAATGCACTGTTGCTTCCTATCATAGTCGCTATGTACTGTATGCCTCCCACGGCTTATCCTTTTGGTCTCGGAGACATACTCCCTTTAATCAAGATAGAGGAAGGATGAAGAAATGTTATTTGGAATTCCATTTTCTGTTGCTGCTGATTAGATCACCAGTGCATGCTGAGGCCTGGAAAATCTGTGTGGCAATTAAAAAAGTAAAAAAAGTTGTTTCGGAGAACTGTCCTATTTCACAATGTACAACCGGTGTTGTTGCAGCCATGTCCACGGTGGGAGGGAACTCAGAGGGAGCTCCCTGCGTGTTCCCCTTCATCTTCCTGGGCAACAGCTACGACTCCTGCACTACCTCTGGACGCAGTGATGGCAAGATGTGGTGTGCCGTCACCAAGAGCTTCGATGATGACCGTAAATGGGGTTTCTGCCCTGACCAAGGTACTACAGTAATGTCACACACCTCTGGGTCCTGAGTAGTTGCCTTAGGGAAAAAATAACTGTGTTAAAGTCATTTGTATTGCTGCAGCTTTTGGTGGTTTCTTTTGGTGTTTGTAGTTATCCATCAGTGGATTAGCAGCCTTGTCCACTGGTGGTTCACAATCTATGGATGAGGGTAGTGTCTAGTGTAGCAATAGCATAGCTTTTGTTGCTTTGGCTCTGAATTCATTGGTCATGATATTGCTTAATGCTCACGCTGTGTCCATAGATCAGAATGCTAACTCTCTGCCCCATATGTGGCTCCAGGCTACAGTCTGTTCCTGGTGGCGGCCCATGAGTTTGGCCATGCTCTGGGCTTGGAGCACTCCCAGGACCCAGGCGCCCTGATGGCTCCCGTGTACACCTACACCAAGAACTTCAGGCTCTCCAACGATGACATCCGTGGCATCCAGGAGCTTTATGGTGAGCCATGGAGACCACAGACTCCTCAGTGTCTCTCATCTGTGCAGTAGGAGAGTCACTCTATTGGCGCAGTACCCATCTCTGTTTTCCTTACTAAGTCTTGTATTTTCTTTTTCTATGCAGGCGCTTCTACAGACAAACCCCTTCCACCTACTCAGGGCCCAGTGACTCCTATGGACATCTGCAATGAGCCCATTATCTTCGATGCTGTGGCCCAAATTCGGGGAGAGACATTCTTCTTCAAGGACAGGTACATTGACGCAAACATATGGTATATACAGCATATGTGATAGAGAGTGAGTTGCCAAGCTCCATTTTTGTTTCTTTGTGGCAAACCACAGTGAAATATTCAGTCTAAAGCCACAGTTCCATTTGCATTTGCATTTTATCAACTTTATGGTTTATGTCATAGCGCTAAAAAAAAAACTAAAACTAGTAAGAATAGCATTTCTTAAAGGTGCTCTAAGCGATGTTACGCGGTTTCAAAGCATAACATTTTGTCATATAAAGTAAACATCTCTTCACTATCTGCTAGCTGCTTGTCACCTGAATACAGTGTAAAAAATGCGGTCTCTCTAGACAGCTCAGGCTCCAAAAATGGCAACAAAAACAGCCAGGTGCAGCCAGGTTTAAATAAGGATTAATTAACAGATTAATCGATAATGAAAATAATTGTCAGTTGCAGCTCTAGATGTTTTATTAAATCCAGGATGTTACTGAAAATGGCCTTTCATATGGAATATGTTTAACCCAGTGTAGTTAATCTATTAAATCCGTCGCGTGAGTGTAGACTGGGTAGAGACAGTATGTTATTACTGACCGTAGAAACCCCTCCACAAGTCTACGTTTGCTGTGGTGGACCTATTGCTTCCAGAGGCTTGAAGTGCTCTGAATTTGCAGTGACTCAGACCCCTAGGCTTTGCAGCGGCAGCGTTTCTGCTTCAACTCTGCATGACTCTTTGTTATTCCCAGCTGCACAATGCATACACAATTTACCACAACAGCTGAACCCTGTCTAAGACAGACCTTTGGGGGAGCCGTTAACCCAAATAAACTGGTATCCTGCGTAACCTCCCACATATGCATGAGTACATACACACACACACACACAGTCACACACACACACACACACACACACACACACACACACACACACTTACTCACACACATACACACATACACATGCAAACAGAGAGAGGCAGACTTCAGCCTCTGCTCCTAAAAGCCATCTCTATATGCCTCAGTCCCTGGCTCTATTTGCCAGCATTGGCCTTCCCTACTTTTGAGGTGAGCATACTGTAAGATCTGTGGCAGCCATTTTGGAATCACATCCAAAACAAACAATTCTGTGGGACTTGGACTCAAAGAGCTGCTCTCATACCAAAGACCAGCAACTCTTTTCAATCGTACGCTCGGGGGCAGAGACGAACCACCCACAAGCTCTGCAGACAAATCCTGCTTTAAGTCAGAATTAGGACTTCTCGTTCAGTGGTTTGCTATTCATCATCCCATCAACAGCGCATGGCCAGACCTAGGCAGTGAGTGTACGTCAGGTATAGGGCAGGATACGTATGCGCCCTGCGTCATTCCGACTGGAAACAGACAGTGAGTCAGTGCCAGAGCCACTGCTGTGTAAATACTGTTTGTGTTATTTCAGCTACTGGGCTGCTGTGTAGTTTATAAGTAGTTAGCCTTCCCCATCCCTGATAATGCTGTTATGTCTGAATGTGCCTAATGCTGGGTTGATGTGATGCTTTATTCAGATGTGAAGTTAAGAGCTTTAAAAAAAAAAAAAAAAAAAATGCTCTGGTTGACATTTGATGAAGTTGGAAAGTAATTTCCTACAGAAGCTCAGTGCAATCGAAACACCCATCTCTGATGACGATCGTGAGTTGGAAGTGGCTCAAGCAAGACTGACATGGAAATGGAAATTCCACCGCAAAAAAGAGTTAAGATAAAAACACAGCTCTGCCTGATGCTCTGTATTCACAGGCCTACTTGGAGAAAGTCTCAGCTTTCAGAGTGGAAAAATGACTCTGGAGTTCAGACATTCACAGCTGGCTCTGACAACTACAGATGTTTAACTCATTGGATGGGGGATATTTTTCTGCACTACTAATGGAATTGGGTATGATCACTTTTTTAAAAAGAAAAACTGAAAAAAAAAAAAAAACGCTGTCACCTGACTTCATACCCATTCACACTCTCAGGTGAAGAAACAGTAAAAGCAAGTTGTCAGGTCTTAACATTTCACAATAGCCATTTCACACTGCCCAAGGTCCCTGGTCTTTGTGCTGCCCATGCATGTTTTCATTGGCAAGCAAATAGGAGAAAGATGAGTACAGGCTTCACTCATACTTAGCCGTTCCGGGAAATCGTTGGGTGTGGTGTCTTGGAACTGCTCCTCTGATCTCGGCAGTTCAGAAGGAACAATGATTGTTCCAACGCCAGTTCCCTTGCTTTATTCGTGTAGGTTAGCTTAGGTTGAAGCACTGCTGAGGAGAAGTTATACAGTATTGTGGTTGGCAACAAGTCAAAGAGAAAAGAGACCTTGAAATTCTGTACTTTTTCAAGTGACCCTAAGGGAGTGTTCAGCAGCTGCACCATTGATAGATAAGGTAAAGCATTTAAAGCACAAAGTTTATCTTTGCAAAAAATATGTTTAAAATATAAACTGGAAACAAACAGTTGAAATGTTAAATGGAAATGAAAAAGGAAAGCGTAAAAGAGCATGTTACAGACAAACAATTTTGACTTTCATAAAACAATCTAGTTGAAGTCTTGAATTGTGTGAAGCTGTCTGCCCTGCATTGGAAAGAGAAGGCTAAGGTGGACATCAAAGGCAGGAACAGGCTACAGGATACAAGATAAAGGGAATTGGTTACGGGTATTTTGAAAACCCACTTTTGCATAAACTGTCAGTGATGAGTGGTCAGAACACGATGTGGGGTTTGTTTAAGGTCAGGGTTAGGGGTAGGTTATGGTTTGTTTCAGTTGACAAGTAGTTGAGAGAGCTGAGGTTAGCTGACAGGCCGTGGACAGTTAAATATTTGTTTAATGGCAATGTCACAGAAATGTAGGCTATCAAAACAAACTCTTCCTGAAAAATCCCAATCTAGCATCGCATGAAGTGGCTGCAGAGACTCGCAAAACTATTTTGGCTTTTAGAAAAATAGGTCAGTGGAAAGGAGCAGGGGGAAGTGAGTGCTGGTGCTGCTGTTGCTGTTGCTGTAGCAGTGGCTGTGCTTCATATTGGAAATCCGGGCAAGTGCAGGCTTGTTCCGCTGGCGTCGGCACCTTCAGCCATAACGAGAACCAGATGCTCCCATGAATCACGCCATTGTGGCCTGTCGAGATCCTCTGTCTATTGCTTCGCTTCTCTCCTTTTGCTCTCTTCCTCTGTTTCTTTCACTCTTTCTTTTTCCCTTATATCCTCCTTGCTCTCTTCTTTGTCTATTCTCCCTTTTTTCCTCATCTGATACTTCTGACACTCTCTTTTTTCCTCCTCCTCATCCTCCTCCCCTCCTCCGTTCCTGCATCTCTCCTTACTCACCTTTCTGGCCCCTCTTCTCTCTCATTCACCCACTCACTCACTCTCTCTCTCTCTCTACCTTTTCCAGGTTCCTTTTCAGGTCTGCCAACTTCATGTCCAAGCCCACGGGCCCGATGTTGGTGGCCACATTCTGGAGTGAGCTTCCAGAGAAGATAGACGCCGCCTACGAGAATCCACTGGAGGAGAAGACCGTGTTCTTTGCAGGTACAGTATAGGCTAAAGCTGACCCAGTTCGACTGCACCACCGTAAAAACCTCAAATCACGTTACCTCCATGCCAATATAACTCACACCATCACGTTTCCCCTTACGCAAAAAATTGCTTATAAGTGTATGGTTGAAATTTCCATAATACATTTACTTTTACTGGAAGCTGACTGAAATATAAATCAGCGCCGTAATCTCTGAACCACAAGTGAATGACCTGGTTTTACCATTAGAATGTGGTTTTTCACCCTGCTTCAGACATTTGATATATTTGTGGCTTGTGCTAATAAATGCCATGCGTGGCATGCCTCCGTGCATGCTCCCTTAAACAGATTTCCATGGGTCTCAGGCAAGGTTCTTCTCAACAGATATTGAAAGCAAAGCTCTGTCTGAACAAATTTTTTCCCCAATCCTGAAGGAGATTTATTTGACAAGCATGTCTGGTCTTTTTTTTCATTCAAGTTCTCCCTTCAAATTATCATGCAATGAGGTCACATTTTTCATGTTGCCTACTTGGAGTAGTCAGAATTGATGATACAGTTGTTTTTTCTCTGGTTTATTTTTAGTGAAAAACTATTTTCATTTGGTCATAATTTAAATGATTCCTAGGGCCCCAGTGGAAATTTTGATGTGCTGTCATATTAGCCAAGGTTTGGTACAAGTCAAAGGAGGTACACTGACTGTGAATGTTTACTGAATCACAAATCCATCATTGTTCAGAGGTGAACACCCACAGGTTGTGTGTGAGGTCTAATGACCATTTCCTATTCTTGTTGTGCTGACTGATTCTGTGTTCTGCTTCCAGGGAATGAGATTTACATCTTCTCAGGCAGCACATTAGAGAGAGGTTATCCCAAGACCCTCTCCTCCATCGGCCTGCCATCAGACGTACACAACGTAGATGCAGCCTTCTCCTTTAGCAAGAGCAAGAAGACCTACCTGTTTGCTGGAAGCAGGTTCTGGAGGTATGACTTGAGTCAAAGCCCAATATTGAGAAAGTTATCATTCACCCACTGTTTTACAAAAAAATATATTTTATCTCACATTTTGCACCCTTGGCTGAAGAAGGCATAATGGAGTGATCAAGCAAATTTCATAATGTTCGCTGTCAATGCATATGGCAAAATATTTTGCATTTAATTTTCCAGGTTCAACGAGGCCAAGAAGAAGATGGATCCTGGCTTCCCCAAGCAGATCGCAGATGCTTGGAACGGCATCCCAGACAACATAGATGCAGCCTTCAGCCTGAACCAGAATGGTAAGCATGCCTAGCCTTAGCCTAAGCTAACAAAACCTGGCTGAGTCCAGCCCAAACAACATAGGCATATCTCTCAGCCTGAACCAGAATGATAAGCAAGCCTAGCTTAGCTTAGCTTAGCCTAGCCTAGCCTAGCCTAGCCTAACCTATAGCTGACTGGAGCCCAGCAAGAAGCTGCTTGTTGTTGCAGTCTGAGCTTCTCCTGGTCCCATCAGGGGGAGCCGTCTGGCTGGAGCCTGGCTGAGCATTCCTGGCAGCAGCTCCAGGCGGGCCCCATTACAGCTGGCACTGCGCCTCCAACAACACGGCAGAAAGGCCCACAGACACCATAACCCTGCAAGGACTGAGGTCATTTTTCCTGCATGGGCCTGTCCATCCGTTCATCGGCAGACTAAAAAACAAAGAGGTTGAGAAATAGAGGATGAGAGAGAGAGAGAGAGAGAGAGAAAGACAAAGAGATTAGAGAAAGGGAGAATGTGGCAGAGCTATGTTTGTACATTTGTGCTTGAGATGTGCAAAGGTCTATGTGAGTCCACAGGGACCATACGAAACCTCCCAGGTTTCATAAAGCCCAAACACCATTCTATCAACCTCATCACACACAAAAACACACACACACACACACACACACACACATTAAACATTTAGTGAAATAGCTTTTGGGAAGGCTAGCCAGTCAGTCCCTCATCACTAAAGTAACTTCACTGCAAACTGTTGACCTATCCCCCAAGCAGCTGTTAGAGCTGGATCTGTGGCCCGGCCTGATTATTGTTTTCAGCAGTAGGCTACAGTAGGACTTTTCCACAGTCTACACTACCTGGGTACACAAACCAATAATAACAGAAAAACAAAGTAATTACTAAAGGAGTTGGTCTGTCTTGGAATAGTTCTGCAAGACAGTTGAACAGAGTAAGCAACCTTTTCTTCTCCTACTTAAAGCCCAAACTGTAGGAGACAAAGAGAACAGAGTCAGAAATTAAAAGAAAATGATATTTTTTTGGGGGGGGGGATACAGTATCATGTGCATTGATGTCTGCCTGTGGTCTCTGTTTTGACAGGTCACAGCTACTTTTTCAAGGATTCCTACTATCTCAAGATGGATGACAGCAGTCTGAAGATAACCAAAGTGGGCGAGGTCAAAGCAGACTGGCTGCGCTGCTGAGTGATTGTTGGACATTAAGCCACTGGCATTCTGTGATGACCTTTGACCCTGGCCCGTAGTGCAGTCCACCGTCATCACAAACCATGTTACCATGGCGATCTCGCCCACCAACAACCCCCCCGCACTTGCAAGACTGTAACTACCAATCAACTAATATAACCTGCCACCCAGCCTGCCGGAAGGCCAAGTCACAGTAGTGATAAATCTTTGAACCCTCTTTGCAAGCTGAACATAGGCAAACTGGATGAACCATAAAAGTCTTTTTTATATTACTGTGTGATATTTGCTGTTTTTTTGTAATGCTGAAGGTGAATAATTTTGATCTGAAGTTCCCCAATCCTGAATGATAAACTATTTCCACATCAAGTATTCAGAGACATCAGGTATGTCCCCATTACATACAAATCGGATGGTGCTTTACTGTAAGGTATCTGATTATGACAGGTCAAAAGGTATCAGTTTTTGAACATACAACCTTGTAAAAATGGTTCTTGTATTCTTCACAAAATGGATAACCATATTTGTGTAGTAACATTTGACACGTAAATATTTCACAATGATTACTTAAAGGCAAGCACTTTTTTATATAAATGTGTTTTGTACACATGGAGACCAAATTACTGTCAAGTCAGTCCGTAATATTTTTCTTCTAGATGTATAATCATGGTGCTGGTAGATTCACGGCACGGGTTGCCTGAGGATTGTATAGGGTCTGGTGCATGATGGAGTCATGACAAGGAAGTACCATGAAATGTTTTAGTTGAAATAATCGTTTTGTATAATTACTTTTTTGTCTTTTTACTCTGGAGTTGACAGTACAGTTTGTTTTAAATTTGTAAGTTGTATTTGCTTTGTGCACTTTGTCTCTATACGTTGTTGGAAAAAAATAAAGATGAAGAATCTTATCCGTCCACCTACTGTATTGAATTTGTTGTTTCAAGATCATTCCTTTAATTTCACTGGAGGTTAAAAACATTATATGGCTGAGGAGGGATTGAAAGTATGTTGAATTTCCAAATCTGTTTTCTCAAATATGAGAGTAGTCTAGATCTTATGTAATGGTGAGAAACTGTTTCAGCAAATCTACCTTTTATTTATTTGCATATCTATTTGTTAGTAGGCCTACTTTTTTATTTAATTAATAACTGTGAATAGTGTTGATGATTAATATTTTACACATTGACCGTTCCGGTTACCATAACAACCGTAATGTTTCCTGCCTCCTCAGTTGATGTTTATGCTGAGTGAGGCAGGTATGGACCCTTTCAACAATAAAAACAAAAACAATGCTTGAACGTTCTATTTGGGCCCCAATCTACTTCCTCTGCATTAAGATAACATATGGAATGTTAAAACGGAAGTCTTGTGGGGCCAACTATGATGCTGATAATGGAACTCTCTTGAAAGGGTCCATAGCGACTACGCTCCGACCAATATCATATTGAATATGATAATAATTGATAAATACTAGATAAATATACACAAAATATACATGATTTTCTTTTGTATTGTTGGATAAAAACATGTAATATATGTAGATACTGTATTGAGTCGCGTAAGATATTAGCCTAACGTTGTTAATCTCCATCGGCCCTCAACGAAATAGACCAGTTGCCTTGACATCACATGTCATGAAGGTGCTGGAGAGAGGTGCTGGTTTTGGCCCATCTGAGACCACTGGTGGCCCCCCTCCCTGGACCCCCTCCCTGGCCCCCTCCCTGGACCCCCTACAGTTTGCCTACTGTCCCAAGGTGGGAGTGGAGGATGCCATCATCTACCTGCTCCAGAGAGTCCACTCTCACCTGGATAGAGCAGGTGGCACTGTGAGAATCATGTTTTTTTTATTTCTCCAGTGCATTTAACACCATCCAGCCTAGGCTGCTGGGGGAGAAGATGCAGAGGATGCAGCTGGCCACCACCATCACTTCCTGGATTATGGACTACCTCTCAGATAGGCCACAGTTTGTTCGGCTGGGGGGCTGTGTGTCTGAGCGGGTGGTCAGTAGTACAGGAGCACCTCAGGGGACTGTGCTATCCCCTTTCCTTTTCACACTCTACACCTCTGACTTCCAATACAACTCTGGGTCTTGCCATCTGCAGAAGTTCTCAGATGACTCTGCATTGGTGGGGTAGAAACAGAGTACAGGCGGGATCGCTTTGTGGAGTGGTGTGGTAGCAACCACCTGCTCTTGAATGTGGCCAAGACCAAAGAGATGGTGGTGGACTTTAGCAGGAACAGGACTAACACCCTCACTGTCCTGGGGGAAGAGGTGGAGGTGGTGGAGAACTATAAATATCTGGGGGTTCACATAGACAATAAACTGGACTGGAAGCATAACACTGAGGCTGTCTACAAGAAGGGTCAAAGCAGGTTCTATTTCTTGAGGAAGCTTTAGTCTTTTAATGTGTGCACTAAGATGTTACAAATGTTTTATCAGTCTGTGGTAGCAAGTGCAATTTTCTTTGCTGTCATCTGCTGGGGTAGCAGTATCAGGACCATTGACTCTAACAGACTGAACAAGCTGATTAGGAAAGCAGGCTCTGTGCTGGGGACTACTCTAGAGCCTCTAGAGTTGGTGGTAGAAAGGAGGATGTTGCATCACATCCCCTACACAGTACACTGGCAAAACAACAAAGTGTTTTTAGTTGGCGGTTTTGCTGACTCAGTTGCAGTAAGGACAGATATAAGAAAACCTTCTTACCCACAACAATAGCACTTTACAATGACTCTCCTTTGAGTAGAGAGACAACTTATCTTTTAGGCCTAATCTTTTATATCTAATATGGAGGCAATTGTCTTGATTTATGTCTTATTAGGCAGTTACACTTTGGTACTTGGATGTGTATGGTACCTTGACAGCTACCATATGCTATGTCTTGTGGGTGAAAGTAATTTCTTGTTGTAATGTAATGTATGTGGACTATATGTCTGCGTGTGGTGTGCTTGCTGTATGTTCTTAAGGCTGCTGAAACAACTGAATTTCCCTGTGGGATAATTAAAGTATATCTATCTATCTATAAACTATAGCCTAGGCTACTAAGTAACGTCAAGAGTATTCAATTTGCTGTTATGAATTAATTATATAGGCCTACTGTTATGAATTAATTGTATACTGTTTGTTGTCTTTCTTAATGGGGTTTTGTAATGTCGGGACAATTTATCTTAGGATAGCTTATGTTTAAACCATAAATTAGATTATATACGTTGGAGAGAGATGCCGTTGGAGAACGCAATTTAAAAGTGAAAAATACTTAGCGAACGGGGTATTGCCGTATCTACCAACATTATATGGAGGAACGGGAACTTATTGTTTTTTGTCTTATTGTAGGGCTTGATCTGACTTCTATCCCGTGCCTCCGTTTGTGTGTACATGTTGGTTGACGACAGGTAATTATACTATTTTTCTTCTGAGAGGATGTAAATGCTGAGTGTGGCAGGGCTTGATCTGACTTTATCCCGTGCCTCCCTGTTTGTGTGTACATGTTGGTTGACGACAGGAGCTGCAAACCCCTTAAACAAAAAAGCAGTTAACGCATTGGTGTGAGGGTCTACGTCCTTTGTGGTGGAGTTGGAGAGATCCGCTACACTTACAGTGACATCCTGTGGTGAAATACTGTAACCGTGCTTGATCCTGAGCTGAGCTGAGCAATACTGAGCATGCACGGATATGACCATACGTCACCAATGCCCTTGGACATGACTCGAAATGTAGCCTATCCTATGAGCCTATCAGTATATGTTTGATTCCATATTTACCCGTCGCCATTTTTAGAGTGGAGGACGAGTAGTTTCATAGGGGGCGCACGAGAGAAATCGGGACAGTTATTATCCGTTTTGGGTAGCAACACTGATTTTCTGAGGCGAAATCACAAGAACTCTGATTAGGGTGCATTGCCATACTGTTTTTTAGTTATTCCAAAGACCGGGCCGTTATTTAGGCTAATTAGGATTTCAATACCAGCGGCCTTTACACATAACTGTGTTCATAAGGACGTCCTCAGTTCCACTTGATTTGTCACTGCATCTCAGAATAGGATTAGATTCGAGAGGAGGGGCTAGGAGTGCTACACTACTCCTATTTCCCTCCGATCTGTTTGACGCTAGCTATGCACAACTAGGAAATGCGCAAGTTTCGCGATGCGCCATTGCGCGGATGCGCGCATTTAAGATGTTGGACAGTAGCAAAATGTGTTCTGGCCTTTGAGGAAGACATCCGCTGTCATCATCTCTAACCTCTTTGAACCGAAGTTAACCCTGTAAGGATGCCGCCGCAGAGAGTGTTCGCTCTGCCGAGGCAACAGTCACTTCTTCTTCCAGCGGTTCTCAATCCGTTTGTCCTAGAACAGAAAATAACCAAGGCCGAAAAAATTAAAGTGAGTATCACTTCAATTCAATGCAGAACTGCCATGTTATTCGCTCTAACCAGAAGGTTGATAATGAATTGCCCTCTGTTAACTACTGCTGACGTTGCCCATAGCCATCGACCTAATCTGATCCTGTAATACTACTCACTCGTTTTGAAACAGTAACAATGAACTCAACTGTGCAACCTCTCTAAATCCCTCTACGGGTTTGGATTTAGTGAAAGGAAAGTGTTTTTTTTTTTCGAGCAGCAGCTGCTCTAGTAGTACGTTCATTAGTGTGAATGGCTATGGAGGGAGAGGCTTCAGACCATATGGGAATGTAAAGTGGCCCAACCATGTGAGTGGTGTTTGGTGGGTTTGCTCTGCCTAAAACCACTGTGTTTTCTCTCTCTAGTGTGCACTCCTGGGGCTGGTGCTGCTGCCACTTCGGTCTGTCTGGCTGATCTTGGTGTGCCTGGTAACATGGCCTTTGGCTACTCTAGTCACTTTCAGAATGCCCCTCAAAGGAGCAGTAGAGCCCATGAAGGGATGGAGAAGGTAAACACTGAGTACTCTTACTAACACAGATACTATAAATAGATCGATAAATACCGATAATTCAAGATACTCTTGAATTTCCCCTTGGGGATCAAAGGGGATATCTATCTATCTACTATCAGGCAACCTGAGACTACCAACTGTCCTTGCCTGCAGATTGACTGACTATACTGAATGAATCATTCATTCACTGGATTCAAATGTGTGATTCACGAGTAGTCAATTTGTTTTTTAGTGATAAAATGTCAGTCTTAGCTGAAACAGAAAAGTGGAGAGAGATAAGATGGGCTGATGAACCACAAGTTATAAAGCATAACGTGTTTCCCCCACAGCATGCCATCAGTCCTTGTTAAATGTGATGAGGAAGGAAATTAACTGCTACTCACTCACACACCTAAGGATATCTTATCAATTAATGCTGCAACACCCAAAATGAGCTCAGCAACACACAAAGTAATGATAAAGCTGTCCCACATGATTGTGTTGTGTAAATAAGGAACACCACACCCAGAGTCAGGAGAAATGTCATTGTATGGCCACCTTACACCAAACAACTTTGACAAGATTTGGGAAAGATTCTTGAAAGATTGTAGTCTTTTAACTAATGCCCCCCATTCAAACTTTACTCGAAAGACTCCAATCTTTCAAGAATCTTTCCCAAATCTTGTCAAAGTTGTTTGGTGTAAGGAGGTCATTAGCCGTAGAAGTTCTTCAGGTGGTTTTATGACCTTTGACTGTGAGCACTCACTCACTCCGCAGGTTTGTGTGCCGGACGGTGATAGCCGCTCTGGGCCGGATGTACTTCTTCGGCCTGGGCTTTCGGTGGGTGGTGAAAGGCAAACAGGCGGATAGCGGTGAGGCGCCCATCTTGGCTGTTGCACCACACTCCAGCTTCTTCGACGCCATTGTGTGCATCATCGCTGGACTCCCTTGTACAATTTCCCGCTCAGAGACCCTGTCCACGCCAATATTTGGCAGTGAGTTGGAGCTGGATTGGTTTTGTGTTATAGTTTGAGGAGAAATATGGCGTGTTAAGGAGGAATGTTGTCTGCATTCTCCATCATGGAAGGGAGGTTGAGTCAGTGGGTTCATAAAAGCTGTGAGGTATTTCACAACATGACCGTTGAGCTGCTTACTTGTGTAAAGTATTTGAACCGGTTTCTCATAGTAGGGATGTTTTTTTCAGTCATTTTGACTGAGCCGTTAAAAGGTGTGTGTGTGTGTGTGTGTGTGTGTGTGTGTGTGTTTGTGTGCGAGAACAGGGTTTCTGCGTTGTCTGCAGCCTGTGCTGGTCTCTCGTAAAGATCCAGACTCTCGTAAGAACACCATAAAGGAGATTGAGAGCAGGTCCACGTCAGGAGGAGTCTGGCCTCAGGTCTGTAGTTTTCACATGTCTCCCCTCTTTTGTATGTTTGCGGTAGTCTGTTCCAAAGAAGATCATTCTCTCAGAAATCAGACTTGACTTCCCCAACGTAGCATGATCTCATTCTTGCTCTATGTTTTGAAATGGACATTCCATAATTGTCATGCACAATATATTTTTAAAAATTGTTGGCTGCATATACTGTCCTCCAGAATTAATGCCTCCTTTCAAGGTTGGATTATTCCTTATTGTTTTCATTTGGGAGATTACCATAAATCACCAAAAGTCAACTTTACCAGGGGTGCCAATAATTCTGGAGGGCACTGTGAATACATCCAGGTCAGAACAGTTGATAAACCCCATGCCCAGAATACATAATGCATAAAAGGACCTATTGGAGCAGGCTTATAATTGGTGCAAATGTATTAAGGTGTAGGTCACCCAAATGAGATCAGGGCACACCACGTATTACTTGGTTAAGTTGCCGCCCATACAGCCAGTTGCGTTTTACCTGCAGGATATTTACACACTGCGGTTTCCTTCCTCAATGGTACATTCAGCAATGATCTTATTTCTGTATGTGTGAAAGATATCTGCGTCAGGGGAAATATTTAGATATTGCGATCTATAAACCCATTTTTAACATCCTGTCTGACTTCTGTAGCACAACGCCTACTCTGTACTCTTACATGCTACATGCTAACACAGAATAGTTCATTTGCTAGACTGCCATTTTTAAAGTGTTTTCCTTCCTCATTCTCCCATCCTGAAACTAGCTTTTTTGTACAATAACAAGTGTCTGTTTGTAGGACCACTTGATGAAATGGCTGAAGAGTTCACTAGTTTACTAGTGTTCTGTATATATGTGGCATTGTGCTGACAGATGTGTTCATTTTAGGTGTTGATCTTCCCTGAGGGAACGTGTACCAATCGATCCTGTCTTATCTCATTCAAACAAGGTGGGCAGATTGTACACTTATAACTGTCTTTGAATTTACATCCATGGCTCACAGGTGTTTTGTCCATGTACCATTGGTTATGAGTTCGTTCTTTAGTAGTAGTAGTAGTAGTAGTAGTAGTAGTAGTAGTAGTAGTAGTAGGCCTTCGCATAAGTGTGCTAGTTATATACTTAGCTTGCTTATTAGATGATCTGAAATTTCAAATTTCATAAGTATTCTATAGCAATATGCTAAGTATTCTTTAAGCATAATTTCATAATCTGCTTCAACACCTATCCAAACAAGCTCCCTCCAAACTTAGCAATTGTAGCCTTAGTGTCTGTTTTGTGACTGTGCAGTGTAGATGTCATAACTCAAAAACAAAGCTCCACCATACAAATTTGCCAGTTATGTGTTAGGAAGAGAGTGGCATCTCTTTTTTTAGTTCATGGTGTTTTGTGAGGGATCCTCTCTCTCTCCCCCCCACTCATGTGGCAGGTTTGGTTATGTGGTCAGCAGAAGTGGACAAAAGCAGAGGCACCAGGCTGTAAATAGTGTCCCAAATTGACCTCTCCCTTATGGCACCGTTATTTAGTGGACACACACATTTGCAAGCATGTAAGCACAAGTCAGATCCCATCAGACAATTTTGTTTTTAAATATCAGTTGCCTACTGTTTCGATGCCATCTCATCACTCAGCTTTTTTGCATTCACATTTGCATTTGTTTGGTAGGTAAAGAACTCTGTCTCTCTGTGTGTCTGTTACGTTGTGCATAACTAAAGTACAACAAGAACATGTCTGTTACCTGCAAGTTTCAACCAACAGCTAGCGCTAGCAGTAATGTTAGCAACAGCACTGTACCGGTCACCGTAGCGACTAGTCGACAACTATTATGAAAACCGTCAACCAGTAAAAATCAGTAGTCATGAAACCGTGTGTGTGTGAGAGGGAGAGAAAGTATAATGTGTAAAGGATTATTGTTTCTTTCCCAGGTGCCTTCATCCCTGGTGTCCCAGTACAACCTGTGATCCTCAGATACCCCAATAAACTGGTCAGTACCACCGGCTAACTTAAATACCAACCTGTTAAATTAAAAAACAAGCAATAAAGCATCTGTATTTATAGCACAGCTGTTGATAGCTGATTAATGACTGTATATATTCTCCCCAAAGGACAATGTGACTTGGACATGGCAAGGCCCAAGTTCGTATGTACTTTATTTTTTGCTTGATAGCTAAACATCTACCAAACAAACTCTTAAAATATCTATGTTACCTTGCAAAACTGTATGTTTGTGTTTGATATTCCTGTCCCTTTTACCAAACTGTTGAACTGTTCTCAAGCTTGTTTGTGAAATACTGTTTCAAGGCTGAGGGATTAGTCCAGCATTTAGCCCTCTAGGTGCAAGAGGTGTGCAGGAAGTTGCTAAATGAAGTTCAGTATTATTAGATCTACCATGTTCTGTGTATAAAAGCAGCTCTCTGTGGGTGTGATGAGGTGAGTGAGTGTGTGTGTGTGTGTGTGTGTGTGAAAGAGAGAGAGAGAGAATGAGTGAGAGAGAAAAGGAGTGAGAGATGTTAGTAGAGATGGTGTGAGTAATTGCGTGTGTGTGTTGCAGGGGAACTTTGCTTCTTCTGACTCTGTGTCAGCTCTACACAACGGTGGAGATTGAGGTTGGCCACCCCATCCCCCCCCCCACCACGCACACACACACACACAGAGTACCCCTACCCCCAACCCCTGCTTCTTTATTTCTGCAACTCTTGCTTTGGCACATGGAAGTGACTGCTATACATGTCATGTGACTGGCCATGAATGTTGCAAGAGTGTTGTTCTATGGGAGGACCTCTGACATGTGTGACTTTTATTTTATAGTTCCTGCCCACTCAAATCCCCACTGAGGCTGAGAAGAAAAGCCCCTATCTTTTTGCACAGAAAGTGCGAGGAGTCATGGCCGAGTAAAGCATCATCTTTATTCCTCTTTTCTCTTGGTTCCTCTGTTACATATAACATGCACATACTTAGCACTTGCATAGTGCACAGGAATGCATGAGCTTTACATGCACATATAAAATGCACGCATAGTGTGCAAGGATGCATGTGCTATATGTCCATTAGTGCATATTGTGTATATATATGTACTTTTGTGTGGTTCATATACTGTGGGTATCGATTTATTTTTTGAAGTGTCTTGGCTTGTTTTCGCAAGGCAAAGGCATGCTGCTACACTTACAAACGCAGTGCAGAAAATGAACATAAAGGATGCACAAAGAGTTACCTCAGAATCTATCACCACAGATGCTCACATTGCATATAGAAAAGAATGCCTTTATGAACATTAATTAGGAATAACTTTATGAACTGCTGCAAAACAAGCAAACAGTGCACTCATGTGCTTGTGCACCTTTGCAGAGCCCTGGGCGTCCCAGTGACGGACCACACCTTTGAGGACTGCAGGCTCATGATCTCTGCTGGGGAACTGACCCTTCCTATGGAGGCTGGCCTCGTGGAGTTCACCAAGATCAGCAGGAAGTTGGAGTAAGGCTGAACACAACCGTGGATCACAGTACACCAGCTCACTGTAGCTGTTATCCATGAGGGTTACATATTTGGCCAAGTCAGATGGATCATGTAGTGAGCATATGGACATTTCAAAGCATTAATATTGCCTTTATCTCTGAGATATTTGTTCAATCAAGCCTACAAGCAAAACATTCCAACAATCTTAAAAAAATATGAATAGAGCAGTACTCACGAACAATCATTTCCGTTAATTAGGGAATGTTTGGTAGCTGTACAGGTTTCTACACAACTCAGTCTGGTCCATCAGTTGCACTAGCATCACAGCTTTTTTTCTCTTGTTCATCATTGCTGGCAATCAATCTGTGCCCAAGTTTTGTGAACAAGATCAATAGGAGTCGCTTACTGACCTAGATCAACATGCACCATTTTTCAAATGCTTCAACAACAATATATGCTCTTCAACAGTATATTTGTCAAACTGAGGCCAATTTTAAATAAAGCTACTTTGTTAGTTAAGGTCCTGTGTTGTCTAGATCTGATGCACGCGCTGTTGGCTCAAGATCCAGGTATCATCTGCTTATGGTGATTTATCTCATGTGATTTTCATTTGAAAGGTGTTCTATCTCCTCTCTTGGTCTCTGATAGCCTGAAATGGGACAACATCCAGAAAGAACTTGAAAGCTTCGCCGCCATAGCCAACTCCTGCAAGGGCGGTCGCATTAAGATCGAGGAGTTTGCAAACTACCTCAAGATTCCTGTTACTCCTGTCCTCCAAGAACTGTTCAATCTCTTTGACAGGGTATGTGTGTATCTCTGTTTGGATGTGTTTATGAGAGAGATGGTAATTGGTTGTGTGTTTGTCTAATATCTGTTTTGTATTTTTATAATTTATGTATACAAATATTTGTGGTTTTTATGTGTTTGTGATATATTGATTGGTTGGTCAGTAAGTTTGCCAGATGAAAAAAAAAAAACCTTAATAATTTATTGGTCTGCTTTTTGCAGGATGGGGACGGTACCATTGACTTTAGAGAGTATGTCATTGGTGTTACTGTTTTATGCCGACCTGCCAACACAGAAGAGGTTATTCAAATGGCTTTTCAGGTACAAACAGCACTGCATACATAATGTGGGAAACTACTGTCCAGTTTAGTACATGAACCATTTCCTTGTTAGTATGCCGCATGCCTGAGGAGGTGTTGTGGTAATGAGTCAGACAGGATATTGATGGGTTTATAGGTCTTTATTTCCGCTTGCACAGATATTGTTTACATAATAGAGGAGTTAGATCATTGCTGAATGTACAGTATCATTTATGTCACAGTAATTTTCATCTTGTTCCCTCATCAGCTCTTTGACACTGATGATGACCAAAGCATCAGTCGAGAGGAATTTGCTCATATGCTACGCTCTGCTTTGGGCGTATGTGATCTCAATGTCACCAAACTCTTCAAAGACATCGATGCAGATGGGTCTGGCCACATTACCTATTGTGAGTGTAGTTTATATTAGTACACTCAAATGAGTTGACAGTCATATTTAAATTTGCAGTGATCTCTTAATTTTAAATATGACTGTCAACTCATTTGAATGTCACTCAACAACCGGAGGATGACATATTTCTTTCCAGAGCTGTTGTATGTATATGTACAGCTCTGGGGAAAAAGTAAGAGACCACTGCACATTTTTCTGATGTCATCCTACGGTTGCTGAGTGACATTCAAATGAGTTGATGTTCATATTCAAATTTGCAGTGCTCTTTTAATTTTGAATGTCACTCAGCAACCGTAGGATAACATCAGAAAAATGTGCAGTGGTCTCTTAATATTTTCCAGAGCTGTATACACTCTGCCTCCTACTGGGTTCTCATAGTAATTCTCTGTGTCTCCGTGCAGCTGAGTTCCGGACCTTCGCCCTGACGCACCCGCAATATGCCAAACTGTTTACCACCTACCTGGAGCTGCAGCGCTACCAAGCCCTCAAGGGGGAGGACCAGGACTTCCTGAGCTCTTATGCCTGCGCACGCTCAGACGACAGCCAGGAGGAGAGCACCTCCGACAAGAAAGACGATTGAAAAAGGGGTCTGCTCTGGAAAGACTTGGCCCTTCTCTAATGCACTGAACTGAACTGTACTGAACTGTCAGAACCACTAGAGCTATGGCTGAGTTGGTATGTGAAAAGGTACCGGTCTGTTGTAAAGAAGTCAGCCAGATTTATGGAACCCCCTTTTTTAAATCCGCCTTAGGAGAAAAGGCTTTTGTGTAGAAAGATAAGCTGCCCCTTCATAAATAAGTCTAGAAAAAGGTCATCATATCTTGATCTTAATTGGGAGTTAATTCTCAAAGTAATAACTGATTTCAGCCGTTTTAGCAATCAGTGCTTTAACATGAAACTGGAACATACAAAACTCTCTATGATCAAAATAAATTTAACTTAAATATAATCATGCCTTTTCTCCCCGAAGCGCTTTATTTTTATGTCTTGGGCTTGGTGTTTTTAAGACCACTTATTGTGCCAGTGTTGTAGTTGTTTTTTTATCTCTTTAATATTGGTAATAATAAAATAGTTTTTTAAGACCAGTAATTGACTTCGACCCCACCGCCCAAAAGACAATTGACTTGAATCTCCTTCCAAAGCCTTTGGTTAAAACTGGCTTTGTTTTAATGATATGGGCAAGGAAACTGGCTTTGTTTTAATGATATGGGCAAGGAAACTGGCTTTGTTTTAATGATATGGGCAAGGAAACTGGCTGCCTTATAGATATTCATTTTTGTACTCTTATTGCGAAATATTCCTAAGACAAGCAGCTACCCGAAGAAAAAAGTCACTGGAGTTTCTTGCCCAAGAGATTACACAAGGAGTGCTGGGCTTCTTCACTTCCTCTCTCTCTCCGCTCAGGGACTCTGCTTCGAAAAGTCGGCAGTAATCAAAGGTTTTGCTTTGTATCTGTTTCTATTTGCATTTCTATTTAAGAACAGTGGTGCTGAGGCAGCAGTGTATCCCTGCAGCTTTTGTAGGCTAATGCCCAGCAACTACAGAAAAAATAGGGCAATTTGTGAGCAAAAAGGCAACACCACCGACATACAAGCCTGTGTTCCAGGGGGAGGCAGGTTTCAAATTCATCTACATTGTTATTTACTTAGCCATGCAGGAGCCAATTATAAATGATTTTTGTTAACACAGCACATTTAGCTTATTTTGCAATAAAATCTTTGAATTTCCCCCCCTTGTTTGTGTGAGTGTTTTTGTCTGTGTTTGTTTGTAACACAGCATGTAAACTTTTTAATTCCTTTCCTGGAAACAAGTGATAAAGTTTGCAGTGAAATTATTTGTTGACCTCAGACTGCCCCTGAATTAGTGTGTGTGTGTGCATCTGTTAAAGCAACCTCAAGGTGGCAGCAGCTCTCCATATAACACAATGCATTGTACTCCATTAACCCTAACAAGCTAGCACAAAAACATCTCTCCTCACTGTTTTCAACTGCGTTTACAAAAGATTGAGGTGTGAAGACATTGTTTTGAAGGAATGAAGTGAAGAAAAACAACAGGAATGAAATGATGTTGCCTTCAGTGTCTGTAAATAACAACATATGGATATCAGATCACCAACAGCTCTCCCTTACGTCAGGTCTCATGCAGCGGTTTTTAGAAAGACTGCTTTCTTAAAACAAACGTGTTGGAAACAACACAAGCTGTGTTGTCCCTATCTAGACACAGAGATGTGTTAAAAACAACGCAACTTGTATTGGTTTTCAACACATTCTAAGAGGGGTCTGGTCATTGGACCCAAACTGGTCGTGTGTGTCAAGTGGCACCTGGAGAGTGACAACCACAGTAAGGGGCAATGCCAGAGGTCTTTAGTTTTTTGAAAAATATCTAATCATTTAGGAACGATTGAGATGTGTATAAGCAGCCGTTATACACTGACCACTAAGGCTGCAATGACCATGCCATTGGTTTAAAAGAAAGGAGATGCCAGGGAAATCAATAGGGCATCAAAGGTCTTTGTTCTTGTTATATTGTGAGTGGAGGCTTGATGAAGCTAATGCACGTTCATGTTTGCCTGCCAGCGCTATTTATTGAATTGTCATTATTGACCGACACGGGATGAAATTGACATCATGGAGAAGGAGCATGTAAGCTGCATGATGAGTGTGTAGCTCTTTTCATCATCCCACGAACTGATAGAAAGAGGAGTAGCCAGCCTGTGATGTAACAGGTACTGGTGGCTGTATGATATTTCTGCCTCCAAATCAATGGTGCCCTCCCCTGTGAAGTGGCGATGTCCTCCCACTCGTGTTAAACGTGAGAAGATGAATGATGGCAGCAGGCCTGGTTAATTAAAAGCCTGGTGTTGTACAGACTGTGATTACCAGCTGTGATTTCCACGTTCAATTTGTTTTAACCTTTTCAAGCGCAAAAAGCCCATTCCATTTTAATCACAATTGATGAGGTGGCATGGCATCAATTAAGTCACATTGTTGTCGTCGCTGAGTGTGTGTGTGTGTGTGTGTGTGTGCGTGTGGATGTGTGTCTTCCCTTAACCTCCTCCTCTCCTTGTCTCTCTCTCTCTCCTCCTGCCATGGTCTCAATATTGCTGTATCCATTTCAGTTGTGCCCGAAGGTGAGCCTGTCTAGTCAAATTGTGGGCAATCAGTGGCCTTAATCTGGTTTTATCTCCCTCCCACTAAACGAGGTGCGGGTGCCAGGGTCTGCGTAGGACAGACCAAGCTGGAACAGAGGAGCGCAAAAAGACAATCAGAGAAGAGATAGAAAAAGGTCACCATTGACAGGCCCCATAGTCTAATTGATGGCTCAGTTAATAGCTGCAATCACAGTGACACCCAAGTTCCACCTCTGTCTCTCTTCTGCCTTCTTGTTCTCACTGCCAGAGGGTTGCTGTACAGCATACACCCTGTGCTGTTCCCCATGGGTGGAACACAAAGAACAAATGGCTTATTTTTTCCTCCCTCTCTTTCTCTCTCCTCTCTCTCTCTCTCTCTCTCTTTCTCTCTCTGTGTGTTTTTGCTTCAAGCTGCCATAGCCTACTGCCTAAGCCATTCCACACAGGTCTATCAGATTCTATGCATGCACTCACTGTACACTGTAGCTTCACTGTTCACTGTCACACCTCCACCTGCTCCAGACATGTTTTGGCCATACGTGGTAATGAAACTTGTATTTAATTTTGCCCACACACTCACTCACGCATACACACACACAGTCCTTCTTGGCAAGAAAGGCATGAGCATGCGTATGCCTATGTGTGTGTGTGTGTGAGGTGGAGGGGTATGAGTTTATGAGCCTGTGGTAGCTGCCACCGTCCGTCTGTGTTGTGTTGGAAAGACAGTGTGTTCTCTGACAAGGACATGTCATATTTCGACATGTGTCGCTCGCATGTTTGCACAGACTTGGAAGCCCATACGACACATTTTATTGCGTGAGCTCACAGCTGCTGGCCAAGCATACCCTGCTCAAGGAAGATCTGAACAAGGCGGCTCCTGGTGTGTCTCTCTGTGTGTGTGTGTGTGTGTGTGTGTGTGTGTGTGTGTATCCCATTGTCGTCTCTTCCTTTACACTTTTGGATGACACCATGTCTATTCTCTTCATCAGAGGGGAAAATGTATCCTGTTTAGTGTAATTCACAGTATTAAAACAACACGGGGACATAATAGACCAGGGTCGAGGTGGCAGACAGACAATATTTAGCTTCACAGTTTTTGTCTGCAGCGCTTTGTTATGTGTCTTCCCATCACTTTGGGAGGGACACATCCTAACTTCCCACTTTGTACTCTGAGGGGGTGGTGTGTGTGTGTGGGTGTGGGGGGGGGTTCAGGTCAGCATGGGTGATGGCTCTCCCAGAGTGTCCGTTGTTGGTCTAGATGAGAGCAGGATGAACCAGATGCTCCCTGGGCGTGTAGAGAAGAGAGGCCGACCAGAGGCCGGGTCATTTATCTCTCCCACAGTCTTGTCAATAATGTTTCATTCTTTTTTGTTGTTGACAACATTAAAGGTAATATTTTACAGCAGCAGCGAAGCTTTCCTTGTATTTTCATGGGTGGGATGGTCCGACCCAAACCACAGAAGTATGGTTGGTGCTTAGCCTGGGCAGCAAAGATTCTAGAAGAGAGCTCCACTCTAGAATCTTTGCTGGGCAGGTAGCGGGAACAACAGGTGTGTTTACCTGCCCCTCACATTGTTTAAGATGATGTCAACACAAGGTGCCTATTGGCATATTGCTGCATACCTTTACTTTAAATGCAAAACCAGGATGTACAGTATCTAGCCTGGGAATTGAGAGTGAGTCTGGACAAGGTACATTGACTTACGACTTGTGACTTCCAGCAGTGTCCTAACTAGCAGTGAAAATAAACATAAATTGGTGCATTAAACTCTTACCAAATCGTTTCAGAAGTGCAGCAATCTTGTAAACGAAGGTTTTAAATGCAGTTGTTTACTCAATTCCAAAGAATTACGCATTCATGCCGGATTAGCGATTGTATACTGTATGCGTGCCAGTGTTTTATGGACATTGGAAATGGGCTTCAATGGCCTCTTGGCCAGACGGACCTGCAGAGCAAATCCCAAATTTGCCAAAGGTTCATATGGGTATTCCCTGGCAAAGATAAAGTATCCTTTTGTGCAACCTATGGTAAATTCCATCATTTCACAATTCACATACACACTAACAACTATTGAAAAAAATGTTGGTAAAACCATATATTTTATAAATGTTAAGATGGATATGTTAAAAAAAAAATATTTTATGTTTTCTCTTGCTTTGTTTTCTTTTGTTGACATCATCATGTGCAGTACTTTTGTTATTTATTTGGGGAGATGGATCTGATTTGACAGAATCATCCATTCGTACCCGTCCTTGTTTGTTCTGTGGTTGCATTAGTGTAGTTTCATTTGATTTGAAATGAAATATAACTGTTTATTTTTCTATTATGAATGACTGCACAACAGACCAAACAAAAAAATCTAGGTATCTTGAAAAGGGCGTAGTTGGACATTTGGTCATGTGTACACCTATTGATTTATACTACAAAAAACAACTCTTCGGGCTGAAGAAGTATTATTAGAGGTAAAGTCCTAAGTTCAAAAGAGGTCATAGCCGTCTATGCCAGTTATTTCATTCCCTGTCATTTATGTAAGACCTGGACAGCTTTGTGATACAGATAAATTAATAATGACATTTCACCAATTACAATATTATGTGCTTCAAGGCA
This sequence comes from Alosa alosa, assembly GCF_017589495.1. Classification (NCBI taxonomy): domain Eukaryota; kingdom Metazoa; phylum Chordata; class Actinopteri; order Clupeiformes; family Clupeidae; genus Alosa; species Alosa alosa. Next base: position 7,638,781 of record NC_063202.1, read on the forward strand.
TAGTGAGCTCAAACTTGCAAATAGCCTAGTCTCATATATTATGTTTGTTAGTGTTTACCTTGAATGCCCATTAATCAGCCCTCTCTGCTATATCACCATTTGCAACTCTTAGTTTTACAACACAATTTGTCAATAATATTCTAGCTTACTTTCGACTGAAAACTCTTGCCATTTAGTGCTGAGTAAAAGGATGTACTGCCCATCTACAGTACTTGGAACAAACAGTGTTTTTCTCAACAAATTAGAAGGGATGGTCAGTTATTGACAAAGTCTATTCAGGCTTCGATGCAAACAGTGGTGTAATGTAACGGAGTACAAATACTGTACTTACTGTACTTAAGTAGAAATGTCATGTATCTGTACTTTACTTCGCTATTTCAATTTATGGCAACTTTCACTTTTACTCCACTACATTTCCTAGATAAAATGTATACTTTTACTTTATGTACTTTTACTTTATGTATACGTTATATTTCCACTAAGCATCTTCGTTACTCGTTACTTAAACATAAAATTAGAAGAAATGTGTGCGAGTGCAATAAGGGAGGTTTGGCGAATCTGCTCCTAGATTGCATTACGCACGCTCCGCACTCTATTTCAGCGCGTGTTTGTTGCTAAAGGACGAGGACGCACAACTGAAACCGCCATGAGCACGAGCATCTACTGGAGGACCTCCCATTATCATAGACGACCACCCCGACGATAGTGGTGGACAGGGTAGTGATGAAGATAACGTCATACACCCGTGGCCGTATTTGCAAGAAATGTTTCTGTACATTGGCAGCTTCTGTGAAGCTGAACACCCCGTTACCTGCCTCAGCTGCCTGTGAAAGGCTATTTAGCATCGCAGGACTTAATTGTCTTCAGTCCAAGAAGAGTAAGACTGAATCAGGCCCGGGGGAGTAATCGGGAGAATTCCCGGTGGGCCGCTTCACTTTTGGGCCGGTCAAGGAAAAAAATATTGACATTGGTCACGTTAGTCTATCTTTCCTTAAAGTAGGACACGTTCCGCATTCTGTGCATGACACCAATGCAATGCCGCTGCATGGGTTGTAGCCTAAGTGAGGGAGTTCTCCCCTCCCAAAAAGAGTTGGTTGGGTCCATCCATATATAGCCCGTCTTTTCCAAAACGTTTTCTCAGATACGGGGACAAGTAGAGAGGATAAATTAAAGTTATTTAATGTAAGAAAGAGCAATTACCCTACATGATATATGCCTTGTTTGCTCAGAAGAGGGTGTAGTAAAGGAGTAGGCTAAATCACCAAACAACAAAATAGCCTACACATGCAAAAAACATGTAACCTAAACATTAGTTCAATATGCCACTTTGTGGAAGTGTGGGATAGGCTACATTTCAAAGGCTTTCTTTCTTTCTTTCTTTCTTTCTTTCTTTCTTTCTGTTTTTGTTAACTTGTGGAATAGTGGAACGTTTTTTGTGAATTATTGAGTGAATTATTATATAACCTTTACACATTTGTTGAACCATGGTACTAATAACAACTACAGGATAGTAAGCTGAAATGTTGCTTCATTTATCCAATTTCCACCACTATGGAAAACGTGGGCCGGTCTTGGGCCTGAAACTCCCGGGCACTGAATTCTGGCAACTTTGAAAACCAGCTTATTTTGAAGATGAACAGACACCTTTTCAGTTTAAACTAATGACTGGCATATTAGTAGCTGCTGGACATAGGTGGCCTGTGTGTGTGTGTGTGTGAGAGTGAGATAGTGACCTGGGGAGTAAGCCCTAGAAATGCTCATACCACATGACCAAAATGGTCTCCCTACCAGCAGGTCATTTATTTTTCATTTTTACCTGAAGTTCATACAAAAGTGAAATTTCTGTTTGTTTTTTTCTTTGATGTCAGCTCTAAATATATGCTGTTTGTTCTTTGAACTTAAGAGAATTGTGCCTGAAAAGTCCTAGAAAAGAATGTGATTTTGGTTTGATGAGAGAGATTAAGAAGATGAATATGAATATGCTTTAATCTTTACTATAAGAAAGCCAAAGTAAGGTTCACAATAAAAGTTCAAAATAAAACCGCTTTTTACTTTTACTTAAAATACTTAAGCACATTAAATATCAGAAAATTACTTTTGATACTTAAGTACAGTATATATCAGATACTTTAAGACTTTTACTTAAGTAATATTCTAAAAGGTAACTTTCACTTCTACCAAAGTCTTTTTCTAGTACGATACTTGTACTTTTACTCAAGTATTGCTTTCTAGTACTTTATACAACACTGGATGCAGAAGTCCCAGTGCTGCAGGCTTTTTCCCCCAACCTCTTGCAACCAGGCAGTGAACTTTAATATGTGGCCTGCAGGTGAATGCGGCTCATTTCACCTAAACTTGCTTTCACTTTTGTTGTGACACACAATAGCAGGTCTTATGGTACAATGTCTGAAGCTGATATTGATCTGGATGACAGATAATTAGGGGAAAGTCAAGGAAACGTCTAAGTAAATTTTGTAGTCCTCACTTAGGAGGTCATCTAATGTTCAACCTTTTGACCCTGTGCCCCTGGGCAGTTTTCCCTCTATACTCAACTGGGTTATAACTGCACAAATGACCGCAGAGGAGAAATACACAACAAGGAGAGGAGTTCTCTACTCTCTTAAACGCAGGAGATTCTAGATGAGCAACAATACACATAGAGGCAGCTCATATGTCTGCTATTCTGGGTGGAACTATTATGCAATGATATAGCTATAGTACACTTAAAGGGGCTGCAATTTGTGTCATTTTAGACAGTTTATTTTTTTAGCATACTATTATCAAATGTTGTGACTATTGCACATTGACGTGCATACTGCATATAGAATCCAAATGCTCACAATATATTTATTAGGCATTAAACTTTGGCATGTAACATTTATGATATGAAGTTGATGGAGACCATCCAGGAAAATCAGTGTTGCTGAGCTTGCATGGGGTTCCACTGGTGACCCCATCGTGAGTCTGACGTTGGCCAATAGTGAGAGTTTTTACGGAGTACCGTCACACCGGTGTGACGGGAATGTTGGGAAATGAACGTTCTAAAGAATATCTGGGTTCATTGAATTCAACATAGAATTTTAGAACCTTCAATTGTTGCGGAACTTAGATTGTTCAAAAACCTACACCTTTAAGGGTTAAGCTTAGCCCATCCAGATAAAGACCTGGCCCAAGCAGAGGAGTGTCTGCCAGGGAGGGGGTAGGCCCTGCAGTCTGGCAGGGGTGAGGTGGACATTGGGAGCCGCCGCTGGTCCATGCCAGCTAGAGGGAAACGTCTGGGTAGATACGACAGCCAGGGTAGCCTGCAGGGCTGGAAGAGAATTCACACACAATATTGAATGGAGATCTACTAACTACTGTGGCATCATCGAAAGAGAACCACTGAAACCTTTACCACGGTTAATTTCCTGTCACACAGGGTGAACACACTTCCTGTTTGATCTCATCACACAGAAATGGATGCACATCTATTCTCTCACTGCCACCATGTCAGATTAGTTGAGTTATGACATACTTGTGTAGACTACCGCATTTAGTTCAAACATGATATGAATAATGTGTTTCCACATGTGGCAGTTTGACTCTTGAACCCTCTTTCCGTAAAGCAGCAAAGTGCCACTAGCCTTGCAATAGACAATTCCGGTGATTTGAAAATGCTTTCTTGGTGAGTGATGCTAAAAGAGTTTAGGGATGGTAGCCAGGCCCGGACTGGGTTGGAGGTTATGCAGGCGAGGCTGATACATTACGCAGTCATCATCTCTATCCATCTTCTAGATGAACACTGCCTCTGAGAGACCCTCAAATTCCCAAATCCCAGAGTAGTTAGTGGACAAGGGCATAGTCTGACGACTTACAATGGCAACCTCATTCTACTGTGGACAAGCTGTATAGGAGCCATATGTACTGTTTGTAGGTCACTATACAAAGCTGTTGCACGGTGAGGAGTTTGTTTGAAGAAGCCAGTGGCCCCCTGTTTGGGTCACCTCCAGAGTCCACCTGGCAACTTCCTGAAATGTAGCCTCACATGGAGTAAATACACTAATGATAATATATATTACCCATATAACCTTGTTCCTTGTTATAACATTACATTTATTATTCAATCTTCACGAGAGTATCAACAAAACACCCAAAGCACGCCTTTTAAGGTTTTATAAAAGAAGCACTGGGGAGCCTTAAGAGGACATTCATTGACTTTAATGGGATGAACTGATCCACAATATCTAATAGAAATCACTGCCTATGGCTAAAGCTGACTCACAACTCGATTACACATAGAACACAATGCTTTTACAGATTCTTAGAAAAACATAATTCAATCTGTTTAGGAGAAGAGAAGAAACAGGTAATTAAAGTAGAAAAAAAAATAACTGTGTTTTCCTAAACTTCTTCAGCACACATGTGCTGGCACTGATTTAAGTCAACAGTCTGCTTTTTACACTGCCCTGCGACCTACCTACCTGTGAATTTCTATGTGGTTTACTGCTGGACAATTTGTGCACAATATTGTGCACCTTAAAACAAAGCACTGCGTCCAGTTTCATTTTAGCGCCCCTTGGATGATGAATTAAATGTTGACAAATAGCCTTTTTGCTGTGTCTTTGCTACCATGTATTTGGGAAGTCCAAATCTCAGATATTTGTGAAATGAGCAGTGTAAATGACATTGTACCGTAGATTCCAGCAGCCTCATAGACTGCTGTAGCCAAGAGCTACTTTGCTCCTACTTGCTTCTGTCTATCAGATGCAGTGGTCCGCGCACTCTGGGTGAAAGCAAATCAAAATGTTAAATTATGAAATATCACGTGGAAGGAGAGGATGTGGATTTAAATGCTCGCAATTTACTTTGCCTCCAGCCTTTAGGAAGGCGAGTCTTAAAGTTCTATCAGAATGGGCAGTCTCTCACACCCATCTGGACAGCAACAGAAGCGGGTCATGGAGAGGTACCGTCAGGTTCACAAGTATGGATTTCTCTCCTACTCGTGGTAACTACAACGCGCTAAAGGCATGCTATATGTCGCCATGCTTGCAAGACCTCCATTGTGCTTCTGTTAATTCTCGGCTTTGTCAATGTTATTCTTTAGTTTTAGTAGAACTGGTAAGTTTAAACGTCAAGCTCAATCAGCAGAGCTGAAGCAGCGCACTGAGGCGACAGTCGTGAAAAGTTGCAGCGGACAGACGCGCTGCTGATTCAGAAGTTTTTAGCATAGGGTAGCCTACCTCCGCTTTTGCTTTTCACCTCGTGTTGATACTTAGTAGTCTATATATTTCAATGGGCAAACATTTACAATTTATAACGGTTTTTCTTTTTTCAAATAAGATGTGTTTGGGGAAATTCAACAAGACTTTCGCCAATAGTTATTGTATGATGACATGACGATTTTTTTGTTTCACCTAAATATGCTTAATCAATCTCCTTAGCTGATGAAAGCGGCGGACACCACTCCAGTTCACGGGGAAATTAACTGCTTAAGTGGAGACAGTGATTCCTCATCATTAGCATCATCTTCATCCGGGCGCGCAGCGGCGGCGGCGGCACCCGCATCAACTTTGCTTCTTCCTCGGGGCTGTGAAAGCACGAGGCCGCCGGGGTTCAAGTTGCCAAGAAGATGAACATCCAAGTCATGCCCGAGCACAAGTCCTCATCTGTCGCCCCCTTGAAACCGTACAATGTGGAAAAGAAAGAAGTTGAACTAATCCTGGTGAAGGATCAGAATGGGGTCCAATACACCAACTCCTCCATCATCGAAACCCCAACCCCCCGTGACTGTCCATCTGCGCTCGCCGAAAGGGATGTCAATAGGGAAACATGGGGCAAGAAATTAGACTTTCTCTTGTCGGTCATTGGCTTTGCTGTGGACTTGGCCAATGTTTGGAGATTCCCCTATCTGTGCTACAGAAACGGCGGAGGTGAGTGGAGTGTATGCAATTTAGATAATACCCTGCGTAAAAGTTCCAATACCTGTTTATTAGCATTAACACTTATTCTTCTCTAGAAAAAAACTGTAATTCATACGCGTACCAGTTATATAATGAGATGGTCGTAGAAATAAAGCCTGAACACACAAACTATTTATGTGGGTCAAAAGAACAACACCGTACCGGTATTGTGGCAACAACAATTTATACGCCAGAAATATTGGTGGAATAAAGGATAAGAGGATTTGCACGCAAAGTTAGGAAACTGTTACATAAACGAATGAGACGTCTACAGTAACTATAATAACTATGTGCCAACCTGACCAAAAGTGAACACATTTAAGTGCTCGTTTGAAGACAGACAATGAATGAACCGTAGTTTAATGTGCATAGCATTAAGTGCAAATAAGTTGGCCATATATGAGTTAGTCTATGTTATCATATCAGTATGTTTATATGTCCTATTTTTTGTGTTAACTCCAACTGTGTGCTAATTCTTAACCTCTTAATGAATAAAAGGGCTTGCTTCTCTGACAATGTTCCACACAGACACACAGTCTCCAACTCAAGATGTTACTGATTGACAGCTGAAAATCAAAATCCTTCAAGCATTGAAAACGTATTGAATCATTTACTGTAGTCTTTATATAATGAATATCCAAATGTTCAATTGATATGGATGCCGATAGACTTGACCAAATATAATGTACACTGCAAATAAAGTGTATATACCTTTAATGGCACTTTATTTGTCTTGTTCCCTTACTGGGATGCGGAGCACAGTAGTTATGTGTAGTTACCTCTTTTGTTATGTGTAGTTACCTCTTTTGTGCGTGCACCTCGGTCTGGCAAAATTATTAAATCATTTGTTTCCTCTTTCACCCTCCAGGGGCCTTTTTGATCCCATACACTCTTTTCCTGTTCATTGCCGGAATGCCTCTGTTTTACATGGAGCTCGCTCTGGGACAGTATAACAGACAAGGCGCCGCTACAGTGTGGAAGATTTGCCCAGTGTTCAAAGGTGAGGTGTTAAACACACATTACCAGAAAGCTTCCTCTGCACTTTTTTTTTTTTTTTTGCAGTGTGTCCTCAGAAGGTTTGAAGTGTTGTGTTACACAGAAGAAATTAACTGGTGTGATGACAAGCATAATTTAGCAGGTACCACTAAAAGCTAAACCATTAGGCTTCACCATTGAAAGCCAAACAGTGCAGTATTATCCTGTCTTAATATGTACATGGGTATCACTGCAGTTTAACTCTACATTGCGTTTCTTTATGTCTTTTTAGGTGTCGGCTACACTGTCATCCTCATTGCCTTGTATGTGGGCTTCTACTATAATGTCATCATAGCCTGGTCTCTATACTATCTGTTCTCATCCTGCACCTCTGAACTGCCTTGGCAACACTGTGGACATCCGTGGAACAGTGCCAACTGCACAGACTCAATGTACCTCAATGGTTCTGTCCCGGGGACTTACGCCAAATCCAAGCTCACGCCGGCAGCTGAATTCTACGAGTAAGTACAACCTGTGTGCACAACCTGTATGCACTAGTTGTTTAAATCATTGAAGGGTTTTGAAGAAATATCCACTGTACACTTGAGGAAAAGAAAGGATTGTTCCTAAAAGGAGTAATCTCCCCTGCCTGCTATTTTTAAATATTGTGTTGAATTACAAAAATTAACTCTTCCTGAAAGCTTTGATTTAATCATCACATAAACACACCAAGTCAATCAAACATACAAAAGAACAAAAGGCTGCAAGAGGTTATATATTTCAGGACACAAGCGCCAGATTCCAAAACACCAATCACTGTAAACTTGCGAAACCTGCTAACACCATCCCTTTCCTCCATCCTACTCTTGTTTAGATATGTTGTCGTCACTGCCAATTGTCTCGCTTTGACAGTGACGTCTGACATTTGGTGAAGGGCTTCAGCACAGCACAATGGCAAGAATTATTCTGGGTGCTAACTGCTTGACCAGAAATAGCTTGACAGCATTTCATTCTATCTTGGTCCGTTGGGAGTCAGCCAGAGTGAAATGCAATAGATTTTTGCGCGCATGATTGTGTAGATGAGCGTGGGCTCTCTGTGGATGTATAATATAGACCACCCTTTCTCACTCCTGTGATTCCACATGTCCTCTCTCCGCTGAGGATGCTTCATATTGTGAGTTTATTATGAGGACTCCTTCCTCCCTGGTTTCTTCCTCCTGTCTGTTATTCTTGCATGGCATCATTTATGTTTTTAGCAAAAGGAAGTTGTCTCGGCGTTGCTTGTTTGAACTTCTACTTATTTGTATTCGCAAGGATTCGGGTCCATGGGAGACAGTGTTCATTCAGTACTAGATGTGCTGGTTTGTCTAAAAGGAGGATGCTGATGTGGAGAGCCTGTGCATATTCTCAAAGATTCATCTACACATAATGATCACTGAAAGAATTTGATAACAAATGTGTTATGTACTACTACTAAACATATATATATTAATAGAATACAATTGCCTGTTTTTCCCTCAGGGGTGTACAAAGGCACAATATTTTACACAAAGACATAAACTCAATACCTAAAAAACTTGGCATGGTAATTAAATGTTAATTGGGGCAGCCGTGGCCTACTGGTTAGCGCTTCGGACTTGTAACCGGAGGGTTGCTGGTTCGAACCCGACCAGTAGGCATGGCTGAAATGCCCTTGAGCAAGGCACCTAACCCCTCACTGCTCCCCGAGCGCCGCTGTTGTTGCAGGCAGCTCACTGCGCCGGGATTAGTGTGTGTTCACTGTGTGCTGAGTGTATTTCACTAATTCACGGGTTGGGATAAATGCAGAGACCAAATTTCCCTCACGGGATCAAAAGAGTATAAAAAATAAAAAAAAGAATGTGATAATGTGCATGTTCATTTCGATGAGACATTAATCGCTTCCCATTCAGTTCCACAGTTTGAGTATTCCATAAACACCACTCTACTGTGTATTACACTTTTAGGCATATCTTAGATTGAGTTGTTGATGCCATTAATAAGTTTAAGTTTAACTATGGACAGGAACAATGAAAAAGAGGAAAACTTCTCACTTACAACTGTCCAGTAGACCTTTGTTACATAGAAGGCATGTGCAACAGAAGTCATAGCTGCAAACATGACCAATGTGTTGGCACATTAACTGGGTCACTATGACTAAAAACTTTTGTGCTACACCCAACATATTCTTTAAATCCACTCATAACCGATAGCACTAGTGCATAAAGGCAAAGAAGCTTAGTTCCTGCTTTTGAAGTCACCAAAAAAGGCACCCGTTTGCACTTCAAAGTCAGGCAGCTCTCTCCCAGAGTCTGTGTGAAGATTGCTTCTGCAGCCCTGAGGAAGTCAGTGAAACAAGAAGGACAATGCGTGAGCCTTATCTCTCAGCTGATGTGCAAACCGTCAGCCATAAACAAAACTCCCAGAGACTGGTACGTCATAGCCGGTCCTGCCAGAGATAAAAGTGCCAAATTCTTGCCGACCTCTCTCCTGCATTCAAGGCACATTCTGTTTATGCACAGGGCATGCTGAAATGTCCTCCCACTGTACGTTACGGGATCTTTTAAAACAGGTATATGTGCCCGACATATCCTGTTTATGTTCTTTTCTATTTAAAAGTGAAGGCCTGAGCCCTAGACTCCCTCACTCCTCTGCTTAAAAGAATGATTGGAAAAAAACTCGCTGACACCAAATGAGGCACGCAGGCTTCTTGGTTCTGTACGGATTACTTTAGAAACGGTCAGTCTTCAGACGTTGGGAACGTACAATGTTGTAGACATACTGAAAACAAAAAGGCTGAATACATTAAAAAAAACACTCAGCAAAAAGAAGTCAAGGCAAGACATTTTAGAGTGATCAAGAAACATATATAAGAACATGATCATCAACACAATCACTAAAATGACAACAAAAGCACAGTGATGTCAAATACTTACAGTATAATGCAGAAATATTACATGACTAGCCTTAATAATAATAATAATAATAATAATAATAATAATAATAATAATAATAATAATCTTTATTTATATAGCACTTTTCAAAACAAAGTTACAAAGTGCTGTTCACATGTAGATACGGTGGATGCTGTGTTACTCCTCTTATCTTTTACGTAGTTAAACTAGTTTTATTTTTTAAATTCATCAGTTGCACAGAGAGGTCACTAAGCCATTCAGGCACACAAAGACCACCCGATAAAAGACTAAAAGACATACATTTTGAACACCATCTAAAAAAAAGTTGTTCAAGATGCAGACATGATTGCAGTCTGCTACAGAGAATTTCAACATACATGCTCTAAGTGAGTGACTTACAGTATAAATAAAAGCACCAAATCATCTGGGAGAGATCTGGGAGATTCGTTGTTGATGACCACAGGCCTGTGATCATACGTCCACCAGTCCTATAGGGCTAAACTCTAGGTCTTCTTGATATTCACCTCCAGATGGTTATCATCACACCAGGCGATTAATTTCTCAATAATACTCTGACATTGTGCTGTCCTTCCTCATGAAACCTAAGATGGCAGTGTCATTTGATAAGTCAGTGATTTGTTAGGGTTTTTTAGGGTTACAGAGTTTTTTAGGGTTACAGCTTGTACACCAATTAGGATATGATGTAAGAAGAACCTATGTTCTTATGAATTCTATTAACGCTGAACTGTTGCTTATGGTTGGTCAAGAATTAGCTGTATCATCTAATAAAGGGTGGACATTTAGATCATCCAGATTCTTAACCAATAGATGTGTTTAGTTAAGTAAAGCGCTTAGATGTATAATGTACCCTGGCTGTGAAGCTAACTTAAAAGTGTCTAGTAAACAGTTCACTTCTATTTTCAGTAGATTAATAATAAAACATTTTGTAACAACAAATCAAACTGTTCAAAAGTTATTTTCCTGACAATGTGTTGTTTTTAGATTAGTCACTATCCAAGGACACCCTTGTGGAACTGAGTTGTATTCTAACAAAGTGTTCTGGTAAACGTTCCACTGTTTACATCTGTACTAGAAAACTCTTTCACTTTCCAGACGGAAAGTTTCTTTGCTTAGGGAAACATCTAGGGAGCTCAGAGAGTTATAAAGTAATAACAGAGTGAGAGATAAACATAGTAGCTTCCAACTACAATTCAGTGGCACACCGTTAGCAACTGTGCACCAATGATTGACACACTGCTACCAAAAGCAGAGGACTAACAAACCTGCACAGTCGAAACGCTGGCCTCTCCTAAATCCCCTCAGGAGTACCCTTGGCATGAACTCCCACGCGCCGCCTAGCTTCCACTCCTTGGGGGAAGTGGGCCTCCCCCTCAATACAGAGTAGACACACTGATTTGTCATCTCATCTCTTGTCCTCCGCCTTAGAAAAACATGTGGCTGCGGCCACCATTTTCCACGGAGGGTTATCTCACTCTGTTCATCGATCAGTGGCGCCCTGCTTTGTTGCAAGGACATGCGCAGACTCCCCTCATGCATGCTCATTAGTGTCATATCACTGGCTGGCCGGTAGTATCCTAGTGCAGCTAGGGCTCACTAGAGCACAGCGGGTGTCACTCAAGCCCTGAAGTCAGATGGATTCATTCCACAGCCTCACAACAGCAGCAGCTCTTAATGAGGTGCAGGGGGCCCAGGCGACTGGGCCCTGCTTACCCCAACAATGCCACTCAGTTATATGACCACTGCTATGTTTTTTGTTTGCTCCCATTCTTCTTGCAGTACTTCACCAATGTACATGGCACAAGGTATTCTTGTATCCCGCCATGACTGATAGGTTTGTGTCCCCCCACTGAAGAGAGGTAGGCTGATAGCTTTCTTTGGGCAATAACTTAAAAACTTTTTGCCAAAAATTCAGACATTTTAATGAATTCTAGGAGATGCATTGCCCTTGCTCGTTTCTATTCATTTATGGAGAAAAACTATGCAGTTTTGGCAATTTCTTCGCTGTTTTCTCACTTTTTGCTCGCAGGTTTCTCTGCAGAGCTCCCCCTACAGGTTCAGAGTATATATTTTACAACACTCCTCGCTTGTCAGTCTGCCGCTTCCTCTTTCCTTGTTCCTCAGACAACGGTTTACTCGCTTTCTGCTTCTTTTCGCTGGCTCTGCCATGACACATGTCTGAGAAACTCCATCGCTACCTTGTTCTAGCCGGTGCCTGGTGTGTATGTGTGTAGTGCAGTAAAGCAGTTTGTTACATCGCGAGGCTGCGAGACTTTCTGTCTCTGAGTCTGCCGGCTCAAAGTTGCAAGGGTGGTTTTCTGCCCACAGGCGCTAGGGGGAAGTGAGACAGCCACTATTCAACCCGAACAAATTACTCCGAAGCTGTTCAGTTAAGGTAAAAAAAAACTGCACAGTTCTCCTTTAAGTTAAGATTTTGAAATTTGGTGTGCATACCTTCACAATTATTTTCCTGACATAGTTTGATCTGTCTTCATAACTAATTTAGGCTTTTAATTCTCATTTACAACATTTATTTGGTCCTCTTTCATCTGCACTAAAGAAATTAGTCTATATTTGAGTATTGTAGTCAGTGCTCAAATTCATTATTTTAAAGATAACAAATTTTTTTTAAAAGTAACCTCCATCCTTGTATTCACTAGAAAGTCTGAAAACCACAGAACGTAAATCACAGGTACTGCTTACAGTAACACCCTATTAGTGTGCTGTCACGTGTGTGTGTGTGTGTGTGTGTGTGTGAGAGAGAGATAGAGAGAGAGAGAAAGAGGACATAAAGGACAAAATATTTTCCAGTATTACCTTGTTCTATCCAATCTGATGTTCTCAGACACAGACTGGGAATGTTGATGCACTTGAAATGTGTTTCCAATACATCGATTATGTAACATGCCGTTGCTGTTGGTGATGGTTGTTTTTTCAGTGTATGTTTCTGCTTATGATAAAGCAATAGTTTCTCTATGCGTGTGCCCAGCATTTATGGTCTGTGGGCCACAGAGAGGAAGAAAGCGTGGTACAGTTGCCAACTGTGTAGGACTGAGTTCATGAATTCTCTCAAGTTGCACAGTTTGGCTCACAGCTGACCTATAGTTTAACCAAAGAACTTTCCCTCTGTCGCACGCACGCTATTTGTTTATCCAGCACCGGCTTTGCAAATAACGATGTCCACAGACAAAGTATAATATGTTGCACGATTTATGAAAGTACCATGTATTGCGACATCAGATACAAGTCAAATTTGTAGTTTCTTATGTCTCATTCCATCGAACTACAGACCCGCTACCCGATCTGGCAAACTTACATAGTGCGGTTATAGCCGATAGAGGGCCGCAAAGCGAATGCAGAAGTGCCGTTCACCCTGTTACAAGTTGATGAACCACTGAAACGATGTTGGAAACATTATTTTAAGGTACAAAAAACCCTTTGGTGTTGCTTTAAGAAGAAGCCATGCATGCATTACAGCAATGCATGCAAGCTGCTCATGTTTCATAGTACTTCATTATTATGTACCTTATTATGTAACTCAAGTGTTGTCTGGGAGACTTCAATTATGGCGAATGCCATTTATATGTAAATGCTTTGGTTAAATCACTGATCTCTAAAACCACTGAACTGCAAGCTAGTAAATAGCTCATGTGAATGTGAATCATTTGCTTATTGTTTTGGTATTTAGTAGACATGGAAGATAGCTGTTTCATAGAGTGTTGGGTTGTGTGTGTGTGTGTGTGTGTGTGTGTGTGTGTGTGTGTGTGTGTGTGTTAGCGTAGTTTGCCCATGTACAGTCTGTTGGCAGCTATAGCTTTGCTGTCTTGCCAATTCCCTTGACCACCACCTGTGAATCTTCACAGGAGACTCCCCTCAGCGAGAATAGAAGCGAATCATAGTCTCATGAATAGATTCATGAATTATGGATGCTGTCACTCCAACAGAACTTCTCTAATCACTATGGAAGACGTATGTGTGATCAGCAGTTTATCCACAGCATTAGCTTATCCCACAGTGTCTCATGAAAATGAATACAATCTACCTACTAATGATATATTACTGAGGGATCCCCAGTGGTTTCCAGAGCATGTTGAATATGCATTGTGTGTGAAAATTATTCCGTCTGGTTATGTGTGAAACATAATTTCCCAGACCTGAGGAAGATCTGGATTAAGGGTTGGACTAAGCAACTGTCCAGAGGGTCTCCTCCCATTATCTGGACAGAACTACACAACGACGGAATAATCTTTCGCTGTGGGAGCTGATGTGTCAAGAGTAACATATTATGTGATGAGTAGACTGTCAGATAGACAGCCAGGTGCCTGTGAGGGAAAAACAATTGCTTGATTAACTGAACCTCCTGGCAGACCTCACATGTGAACGTGGTGTCCAAAAGTATGGTAGAAGAGGAGAAAACTGCATGTGAATGTGGAGTTTTGAGATACTTCATTCAACAAGGGATTTAGAGTTTTATGAGATTATTGACAGATTATTGACTCACCAATAGGTCTGATTCCATATGTTTTTGTTTTTCGGTGACTTAGGCATGCATCAAAAGTGGCAACGTGTTGCTTGTATTGTTCTCAGACAGATGTCCTAAGCCTGACATTCATAATGACCATGTTGATTGAGACCATCTGGAGGTACAGGCTTTTTCTTGGAGGTGTCATCCTCCAGAACGCAGCGCTCACACTCTCTTATTCCAATGCTTGGAGCAATGCCAGGTGCGGATTTGAGATTGTAATTCATATTTATCACCCCCCTGGTAAAGGTGCTCGCCAAATAAATGGTGAAAAAAGGGGAAGGGATCCACTCAGAGTTTTGCTGAAGCCTTTTGGGGAATGTGTTTGGAGACCTCTATTGTTTACACTAATACGTTTATAGTTGCAGTGTTACTTTTTTGTGTTTTTTTGTTTTGTTTTTTGTCTGCTGCCTTGGACAATTGAGTTGTTAATATTTCCACAAAGACCTGCAAGCATGACAAGTTGCTGTATGCTTAAGGAAGGGAGCCTTCCAATAGCAAGTATCATCTGCAGCAGGTTCTTAGGAGTATGTGTGGTGAGCTACTGTTCTCACTTCCCTTAAGATCTCAGGCATCAGGGCGCAATACGCTCAGAACAAAATGTTCAGCATGGCATGGTTGGTAGGCATGGCATGGTTTCCTATAGTCTTACAAACCAACACGAACTGACAGCTTCGGCCTCGTGGGCAGAGTGAAACATGAACAAATGAGTTCAATTTTACCAGCCAATAAGCTGCTTATACCATTTAGTTAAAATATAAATCTGCCCATATAATCAGTGCACAGGGATTGCACAAGGACCACTTAAACAAGTCCTGCTCTGTGAGATTAAAACAAAAAAAAACAATGTTCTTCTTTACATGCTGAAGCATCTGTGTGTGATTTTATGAATGGCTAGTGGATGGATGATGGATGGCTTTCATTACAATCACTATTTGTACAGAATTAGAAAAGATTGGTCTTATTAGAAGCCACTTTTGTGGAAATTGATAGTGTCTGTAATTCGTGTAACAAACAGGCTTGTGATCACATTAACCTGTGTCTTAAAAAAACAAATCACACTGCAATAACAATGTCTTTAAAAGGATCGCTCTCCTGTTAGTGTGAGAATATTTTAAAGGCAATGTGCGGCCTTTCCATGAAGCTCCTGTGGGCACCTCCAACCCCTTATTCAGATCAAGGCTGAACTTTAATGGTGACATATTACTTAAATAATGGCTTCAGTCAGCAACAACAAACAAAACATTACCTAAGAGGAGCTCCAGAAGACCTCTTGTAGAGGGAGATGAGAGGGACACATACTGTGGCACTGTGACACTGAGGTCCTATGGGATGCACTTTATAGGGCAGATATCAGATAAGATATGATGTGATGCAAGGATCTGTTTTTGGTAGGAGGGCTAGCTAGTGTTCCTTGAGTTTCCTGTTCTCTCGATCTACAATTGCCTGTTATCTATCTCGTTTCCTTTAGACTTCACAGCTGTGACGTTATTATCAAGATGGGAGAAACTGAAACCTTTTGTTGAAAAAAAAAAAACTTTTTTTTTGGCGGGGGGGTTGGACCGCTAAACCACCAGCTCCTCCAAAGCTTAGATCTCATGGCGTGTGTGAAAGCTTAGATCTCATGGCGTGTGTGTTTCTAGTCTGCTCAATGTCTCCAGAACGGTGGAACACTATGTAACTCCACTGCTCATCAGATCTAAATGGAATGCCCACTATATCACCACGCTCCATCACCGAGACGGTGTGTTAAGCTCTCGCAGCTAGGCACATTCATGGGGAAACTATTAATGGATGGGGAGAGGAGATGTTAGGCTGTGTGACTCCGACGGTCAAGTAACACCTCAACAGCTGCACTTAAACAAATAGGTTGAGTTTCAAGGCTTGGCTTTGGAGAGAGGGACTGTTCAAAACAGCTCAGCTTCGCATTTTAAAGATTAACTTCTAAGGATAAGACTCTGGATATACTGTTACAGTGGGCTGTGGTATGAGGGAGACTGTGGAGCTCTCAACATGAGGTTTATGTTGTTCAGCCCTGGGCTGGTGGGTTTCACTGTGATTTGAGAGATGAGCTGTCTGGTGTGGGTCCAAAACCTTCTAGAAAGTTTTCTGTTTACTGACATGCACACTCAGAGTCATATGACAATACAGATGTTTCCAGAGATAATTCAGATGTTTGCTATGACCAGACCAAATTGTGGAAATATTTGATCATAGGAAGAATCTTAACTTTGAACAGAGCAGAGGCACTCCACTGACAAAATTGAGGGACCAGAAAAAACAAAGGCTTTTTCTTTCTTAGCTTTCAGATTCAGTGTTGGGATATTACAGAGGTAACTCGTGTGAGAGGATCCAGCATAATAATAGCTTAAGACATTTTTTTCTCAAACACCCCAAAATAGGCTAAAATGTTTAAATGCCAGAGACAACAGATGAGCATGTGGTTGTGAAGAGCCACGGTATTAAAAAGTTGTCTATAATTATATATATATAATGATAATGTCTAGGGAGTTCACTCACAGTGTGTTGTTGCAGGGTGTTGCCTTGAAATTCTCTGCAGTGGCCTGGCAAACATCACTGAGGAGAAGCCATATTTATTGCAGGAAAGATGAGACTCCATCTATCACCCAAGGATCACTAAGATCTTAAATTTATGTCACCATAAAATGACTAAACCTTTGACCCTTCATTCAATCACTACAGGAGCTTAGTGGAGGCAAGGTAGATAGGCCACAAGAATTTCATGAGGTTATAAATATTCCCTGGCTAAATTATTAGTAGACACAGAATCCCTCATGTTGTTGTTTATTATTACTTCAGCATTTCAGTTGTTAAAATGTACAAAATAGAAAGATGGCCTGTTTATACTGAATTTGCTGAGGGGAATAGCACATATTCTATCTGAAGAACATACAGAAGTTTGTCAATTTGAAAAAGCTCCTGCGCAAGAACTGTCAGACATAATGTAAAATAGTGTCCAACAGTTGCACCGTTACTGTGAAAGCTGTAGATATGAACTAAACAGGTGGCTTTTATCAGCCTTAGGTGGTGTTTGTTGAGACTGCTTTGGCTGGAAAAGTGCTTCAAGCCGACAAATTATTCAAAAACATTCTGTCTTGCCAGAGTAAATATTTTGACATATTGATAAATATCCATATTTTCCTGACATATGCAATTAACACCTGCTCAATCATATAAATGTGTGAAATTGTATGACGGTTGGTAGTCTGACTTGTGTATAATACATTGTCTTAAATTGTGACAAAAATATTTTGATGAATATGAAATTTGACAAGGGAAATCTGTGCATGTCCAATTGATTTCAAATGGAGCTGCTGATCCATTTGTATAAACGTACTCACAGAAAACATGTTGTAGAGTAAACCTGTTTCATGGCCCAGAGTTCGGTCCTTCCAAAGAAAATCTGGATGTTCTCAGTAAAGAACAAAACGCAGTTACCCAATCTTAACACCACCCGTGGTTTTTGTTCTGCAGGCGAGGTGTCCTTCGCAGTTATCAGAGCCGAGGAATCCATGACCTGGGAACTCCACGCTGGGAGCTCGTTGTGTGCCTGGTGGTGGTGGTCTTCATCCTCTACTTCAGCTTGTGGAAGGGGGTCAAGTCCTCAGGAAAGGTAGAGTACAACGGGAGGGGGATTAAAAATTATTCAGCCTTTGGCACGGAGGAGAGTGTTGCTCAGGGAGAAACTCCTTTGTACTTTAGGTGAACTCCCTGAACAGTGTGCATGGGGTTTGTGCTGCTACAGACTTATGGAGAGCGTGGGTTGCTGTTGTTTCATGTCATTGGGAGATTGTAGCAATAGATTCTAATGTGAGAAGTCCAATATTGTTTGAAAAAATAATTAAACTGGCTGCACCATCAAGAAGATAGGGGCAGCCGTGGCCTACTGGTTAGCACTTCGGACTTGTAACCGGAGGGTTGCCGGTTCGAACCCTGACCTGTAGGCCACGGCTGAAGTGCCCTTGAGCAAGGCACCTAACCCCCCACTGCTCCCCGAGCGCCGCTGTTGTTGCAGGCAGCTCACTGCGCCGGGATTAGTGTGTGCTTCACCTCACTGTGTGTTCACTGTGTGCAGTGTGTTTCACTAATTCACGGATTGGGATAAATGCAGAGACCAAATTTCCCTCACAGGATCAAAAGAGTATATATACTTATACTTATATATAAGATGAGTGCTCATAGCAGTAAAAAATATCCAGACACGTGAAAAGACTGTCTATATATTGTCCAAATAGATGTCAGGCAAGTATATACTGATATGCTTGTATGACTGACTCAGTATCCAAGTGGAGAATTGTAATATTTTTACCCCTCTGAATAATATTGCTTACTGGTACATCAATGTGGTTAATGGTATTACCTTTCAGTAGATGCCTGTTCATACCTGTTTCCAGGTGGTGTATGTCACAGCCACTATGCCCTACGTGGTGCTGTTTGTGCTGTTGATTCGTGGCATTACTCTACCTGGGGCCATGAATGGCATCAATAGCTACCTCCATATCGACCTCAAGATGTTAGAAAAACCATCGGTAAGACTTTCCCTTTTCTTAAATTCTTTGGGACAGTGTTGTAAAATATGAACAATATTTTATAGAATGGTAAAATGTGACTTTGGAATAAGTTGAGGCATATATTAAACAATGAGAATTACTAACCATTTTGCTTCTATCCTGGTGTTCATTCTGGTGTAGGTCTGGATTGATGCTGCAACTCAGATATTTTACTCCTTGGGGGCAGGATTTGGAGTTCTCATTGCATTTGCCAGTTATAACAAATTTGACAACAACTGTTACAGGTAAGATATTGTTTGTAAACATGGGTATATCAAATAATCAACTATTTTTAACTACACAGTAAGGAAGCTTGTTGGTATAAATAAATAAGGTAACGAAACCTGCTATAATTTTATGAAAAAAGAGAAACATTTTTTATATTGTTTTGTAGTATCTCAACTGAGCCTTGCTAACTGCAAAGGACTGCACATAGGAAGCTAGCTAAAATGAGAGGCCTTATTTCCCATTTCAGAACCTGAGAAATTCTGATGATACATCTCTTAATTTGGCTCTCAAACAATAAAGTAATGAAGATAAGTAGCCTAAAAATGAAGGAAAAACCTCCAGCTTTGTTGTTATGTGTGTCTTCTATTTTAAAAAAACATAAGTGAGCTCTAGTACATATTTTATTTTTATTTCTATTTACATTATATTATGTATTTTGTTATACTTTTATATATTTCATAACACCAAATCGCTACCTTAGAATAATAAGGTTCTATCTGTCATTAGATCCATCGTAAAATGAAAGACCTGCACTGGAGTGTGGGGTATCCAAAACAAAGAAAGTCCTTTGTGATGATCAAAGGTGCTTTTTGTCTTGCCATCTGTGCAGGTAAACTGCAATATGGAAAGGAAAATAGCTTCGGGTTATATATGATTGGTGACAAACAGCTCTACTGGGACAGATAATTGTCTTTGCCTAGAGACGGCTGGGAAAGACAGACAGAAACAAAGAACTGTTTCAGAGCTGACGGGCTTCTCTCAAAGGGCCAGAGTGAGTGAGAGAACATGAAGAGCATCTCCTGTAGTTTTTACTGTTTCTCCACACATTCCAAATAGACACATGACACTGTAAATCAGCTGAATGTTTGGATAATTACGGATCACTTTCAGTCAAAACCCTCGACTCTTTGGCCTCTCGGGTCACGTGCGTCAGAAGTGGCCCCAGTGAGCCACTGAAGGAGCGCCATTAAGTAGTCGGGGAGGATGGATTTCAACATCCACCCAGGGCCAGACAAGGTCAATGCGGCATTGCACTCTCTTCATCCAGAGACGGCCTGCGAAGCTAGAGTCTGTGCTTATAATTGGATGTGAAGGCTCGTGGTAGGGGGTGAAGGACTAGCTCCTCGTTAACCTGATTTCCCCTTTGGTTTCAGAAAAAAATCACTGGGGGTTTGCAAACAAAAAAGAAACTACACGCTTACACTTTTTTTTTTTTAGACAATCCAATGTGATGCTTGAAGCAAGCCAAGACAAGGTTTCAATAAAAACATGAAACAAACTGATTCATGACTGTTTTATATCAACACAGCAGGCTCTAAGCTACAATCCACAGAGTCAGACAACTGGAAAAAAAGATGAAGTTGAATATATCCAATCTGTTATTACCTCAACAACTGTGGCGTGAAACATCTCGTCCATGGTACTGTGATCTGGCATTTTTATTTCCTGAATGATGCACACACTACCCTTAACACTACTGGGCATTTGTGTGTTCCTTTTGTGTGTTCTACGCAGGGATGCTCTCCTGACCAGCACCGTGAACTGCGTCACCAGCTTCTTCTCAGGGTTCGCCATCTTCTCTGTGCTGGGCTACATGGCACAGAAACACGGCGTGGACATCAAAGAAGTGGCCACGGACGGTGTGTGTTTTTATTCAGATGCCTAATCTCATTCTCTGTATGTAATATTTAAAATGTTTAATCCAACTGGCCCACCTTCACTGTCTCCCCAGCACCACTGGATGTGGTGCCCCTTCACTCCAACATATGCCAGAATGACCACGTTCTTCTCCCTACAACGACTTGTTAGATATTGATTGTGACAAACACAGTGGCAGAAATTAATCTAAAGGATTAGCGCTCTGCTCAAAATATAATAATATAATATAAGTGTTTCATGTGTCGCCCTTCCCCTAACCCCCAAACCCCACAATACTATAAACATTTGCCTTTGAAACACAAAAATAGAAGACATTCTTCTTCCTTGTTTTGTTTTACCTTATTTTTCCCTTTCTGTGTCATTCTCTGTGTTTTTTTTACTTTGCTGACTTTACTGCTTTATCTGACTTTACTGCTTAAGTTGTTTTTATAAAGCTGAGGTGCATCTCTCCACAGGGCCAGGATTGGTGTTTATCATCTACCCAGAGGCCATATCCACTCTCCCCCTGTCTACCCTGTGGGCCATTATATTCTTCATCATGCTCCTCACCCTTGGCATTGACAGTTCAGTAAGTTTCACTCCCGCCTACACATCACAACGGCTATTAGCAATATATCAACTGATCCCATATTACTTTGATGTTGTCTCAGTGTGTGTCCCCACTGGCCAAGGTTGTGGAACTCAAATGTGACTTTCCTTTGCCATCATTCTCTCACTTAGGCTACAAACACTTTTTGGTCTCTCACACACACCTGCTCGTGGAATTAGAATGTGTGTGTTAGTGAGTGATGTAAGAAGTCCTGCAGGGTAACAGCAGTAGGCCCTGAAATATTGTGCAACAGCTAGCAGAACAGAAAACATTTTCCTTTGGGGCTTTTTTTACATCCAAGGCACATGGAGGAGAAACAAGATGAGCAAATCCACACAAGAGAAGCACATTTCAAACAGCCTTGGCACAGCCATCAGATCTAACTTGACGTCTAACACTTGTGCTCGTAAAAATAACTATCTCTAAAAGTGGGGTGTTATGACAGTGTTTGCGTGTAATAATCCTATGTTCACTTCGTCTCTTGTAGATGGGAGGCATGGAAGCAGTCATCACTGGCCTTTCCGATGACTTCAAAATACTTAAGAGGAACCGCAAGTTGTTCACTTTTGCCACAGCTTTTGGAACTTTCCTGATTGCCTTACTCTGTATTACCAATGTAAGTGTGCCCCCTCTCCACGGAACAGGGTGTGTCATCCCTAGTCAGCTCTTTTGTCAGCTCTTTTGTTTCTTGACGGTAATTTCCAAAAAAAAAACACCCACACCACAAAATAGTCCAAAAAACAGACAACTCTAAGAGTGATGGTTCACCGAAGTGTTTCTTAAGTAACCTACAATGCAGCACTTTTATGTGGTTGAACAAATGTAGGATTTGCCTGCCCCGCATTACACTCTGCATTCTAGGAGGCCATTGGCTCATAATGAAGTTGAGAAAAATGGCTTGCCAACTAATTAAATCAGTGCAAGCCAGACTTCTACTTCCAGGAAATAAGAAACCTTACAATAAAAGGGTTGGAATATCAGTGAGTGACGCACTGGGTGGGTTGCACTGTGTTTTCTTTCTCTATATGCTGTAGCTTTGCTTCACAATGCATCACTTGCACCCTCAAGGAGCATTAAACCCCTTTAAGATTTCCTCTCCACCAGGCAAGTTCTATAGCTCTGCTGTACTATGCATCACCCTTAAGGACCATTAAACCCCTTTAAGATTTTCTCTCCACCAGGCAAGTTCAGGAGAGACAGACAGATATTTAAAAAAAAGTGTGCAGACCCCACAGCATATGGCTATAGTGTTCATCACTGTAATGACCCTTCTTCCTTTAATGATTTGTTGGTAGCTTAGTGACACCTGATCTCTGTCCTTTTCACATCTACATGTATGATTTGTATCACACTGGTAAGAAGTGAGTATATCTGAGTAAATAGATCTCAGTAGTACAGCGAGTATTGTGGTATCAGTAGATGGCACCAAAAAGGAGGTCAAATGTGGAAAGAAGTAATTATCTGCACTCACCGTCAGATCGGTACAGTTCTACCGTGATGTCAGTGAGTGAACTGAGCAATAGAGCCAGAGAGAAAAGGCAATTTTGTGAATATTCAAGATAGAAATCTACTTCGCCTCAAGCTGCATCCATTTTGCCCACGGATTCATAGTGTAGCCTAGTCTGAGCTTCAGGGCCTTATTGGTTTTCTAAAGTCATTCCCTGTTTTCATTGTGTGTTATGAATGTTATACCTGTAAACCCTGCATGCTTTCAGAAAATACTTTTTGGAATGTTCAAAATTTCAAACTTGATGCTTGACCGCAAACTTGATGACTTGATGCCTTCATGTCCTGTTTGATATTGTGAACTAAAGCATTAATTTGATTCTAAGCAACACTTTGCATCAGAACAAACAACACATTTTAACAGGGCTTAAACTCACACAGCACTGTCTTGTCCTGCCTAGTGGTTAAAAAAAAATGTAAAAAAGGTTTTTCAATAGCACGTCAATATGTTATGTTGACATTTTACTTAGTCCATAAATCATTGCTAGGCAGTACACTTGACACTATGACTAGTTCACTAGAGTGGCCTGCCTGCAGGTCACTTGAGTGGAAACTATATCTCTGCAGACATGGTCTCCACGTAATCTGTGCACAAAGCACATGATACAAATGTAGCCATCAGCACAGTCTACTCACACTGTCCACACAGCACTGAAATTCTGTGTCTATATACACTTGTGCACATTGACTCTTTTGAATGGCATACTTTGGAGGCACCCATGCATGCACACATCTGCACTGCACAAAAATCTGTGGCTGCAGAGGCGTACTTTCGCCCTTAAAGCCTCACCTCGGGGTAATCAGAATCCAATGTTTTCCCTTCCGTGTTAATGGTCCATGTGATTGTTTATTGATGTTGCCCAAGAACTGCTGCCTTTTAAGATCTCTCTGCTCTGCAGGGAGGGATTTACGTGTTCACCCTGCTGGACAAGTATGCTGCCGGGACCTCCATCCTGTTTGGAGTACTGATCGAGGCCATCGGTGTCTCATGGTTTTACGGTAGGGTCTACCCTCTGCCTTTGTCACCGTTTGATATTTAGCCCCTAGTTTCATGCCATCATGCTAGCTGACCACCCCGATTGTCATTCCCTGCCTTTACTGTACTGCTAGCATTTTATGCTCTGCGCTCCTAGTCTCTTTTACTTAGCTACACGCAGGCTGAGATGGCTGCTTGAGAGCCTTGACTTTTAATGGCTCATGCCAGCAGCCACAGGTCTTGATCTGGGCTCTCAAGTGGTGCCCAACCTGCCTCTCCATGGCCCCCTCCGGGCTCTTGCCCCACGCACGGCCCTGTGGCTCTGTCACAGCGGAGCCCCCAAGCTACAGCTGGCATTTCTGATAGAGCAGAGGAGAGATGAGGAGAAGCCCCCTCTTATTTCACCACAAACTAAGCCCTTTGGATGAAAGCACACACGGAGGCCAATGTGTGCAAGCAGGAAAGCATTGGCACACACAGACTACTTCTCTCACACACACACACACACACACACACACATACACACACACACACACACACACACACACACAAACAAACAAACAAACACACACACACACACACACACACACACACACAAACAAACAAACACAAACACAGTAGTAGACTAAACTGACTGTTTTTCCGTAAAATATGATGGCACGTCCTGATTCTTAAGATCTTTATGAGAATTTTTGAAAGTCGTGACACAGTGTTCTGATGATATCAAGCACAGACAAGAGCAATCACAAGAGCGAGGGTACAGTACCCTGAAAGTGTTTAGTGTGCTTTTCCCAAGGCTCTCTGGCATTCAGGGAAATGACGCCTGGACCCCTTGTTGTTTGTTTACCCCTCAGGCGTGGACAGATTCAGTGAGGATATCGAGCGCATGATGGGCTTCAAGCCAGGTCTCTACTGGAGGATCTGCTGGAAGTTTGTCAGTCCGGCCTTTCTGCTGGTGAGGAGAGGATGTTGGGGGTGTTGGGTGTGTGGGTGTGTGTGTTTGTGGGGGTAAAGAGGTACAGTAATCCATGGTCGGGGAGATCAGGTGGAGTCAACAACATGTGACATCATGGCACTAATGTGGCACCGATGTGTATCTAAATACATTATGTATATGTATTTAACACTCTAAAAGTCTCTCTAAAAGAGACGGGCACAGATGCAAAAAAAACAGTCAATTTCTGATGAATTTACAGAAATATATTTAATAAAAACTACCAAATGGCAGTTTGATAGAATGTCAAAAAAGCATGCACATTTTGTACAATTGTGAGGATGGACTGTTTTTGCATCTGAATTCTTCAAATACATACATGAATTTATATCATATATACACTAATTCAGAGATTTCTCAAGAATGGTGCATGGCATGTACATGTGATTCCTTCACATTGATAGCATTGCAAGCACCTTGCTTCAGCAGATGGGCAGAGGAACATATGCCTATCATTTGTGCATAACAAAGGTCTTCATTCAGAACATACTCAGGGGTAGATCACATGGATAACTGCATAATGCATAATCTGATTAATGCATGCTTCCAATTCACGTAAGGTCTTGCAAAGCAAAAAAATGAAAATTCTATCCCTAGACATCACTCAAAATATTTTTTCACCTTTTTGATATTCCTAAGGTTTTCTTGAGTAGACTGAAATATGTTGGCCTCTGATATTCACTTTGAAGTTAAGGGGAACTGGCAAGGGATTGATGTAGCCCTACTGGAGTAACCTTAGTATCTGATTTAGGGTTGGGTACCGAGACTTTACTGTGCCCAAGATGGCACCAGTGCCAACGTGAAAGGCAAATAACAAGGCGGATCCTGAGCTCAGCTGTTTATTTTCATCTGCCCTCTGGTGTTCCAAATTGTTATTGTTCCATTTCTATCACCTGAAAAAAAAAAAAAAACAGTCTAAAAATAAGTCAAAATTCTGAGGCGAAATTTTGAGATGGCCCTACTCAATCCAGGAAGCTCCCAGGAAGCCCATGTATTGCTGTTTAATTTAGCTTGCTATCTTATCAATATGTTGCTAGATGTTAATGCTGTATTTATTTAAGCCATAAAATGTCTATTGTTTGCAGCAGACTGCAACATATCTTCAGCGCAATCAATACAAGGCTGTAATTATAATGATATCAAAAGTACCAATATCAAGACATACATTGCTATGCTATAGTAGTATCACTCACTGTCCAAAATAATACATTGTTACAATCTGAAAAGTGGTATGCTAAAGTGGTATGCTAAAGTGGTATGCTAAATGGTTAAATAACTGAAAGGGAAAGGGATTGCACATGTGAGATGATCTCACTTACATAATGTAAACTGACTACATAAAATTACTTTTTGATCAGTGCTCTTTTTAAGTTGGACTAGGGTAGTGCTTAACTACTTTCCACATAAATGCATACCCAGAAAGTAGACCAGACATGCAAATGCTGCACACAAGTTTTTGAATATTTGAATTCAATTTTGGCCACAACATCTGGACTTATTTTTCTATACCAGATATATGTTCATATGATTGGTTGTAATTTGTTTAATCCTCAATGGAATTTCATATTCAATTTCATCTTATCCATCAAAAAAGCAATTTAATCAACCATAGGCATTGGTTCAGCCCCCATTCAAGCACCGGTAAAGTTTTGAAAGTATCGATTTAGCACCGGCATCGTACAAAACCCAAACGATACCCAAGCCTGATTTCATTAGTATTGAAGGTTAATGCAGGTGGGAAGAAGTTCAATCAAAGTGGTAGTCTGAAGGATACATTGACAAAGATGTTTATTTTAAACGGCTACATTAACTTTTTAAATGAGAAATGTTTTTCTTTGTTTACATTTTCTTCTGCAGTTCGTGGTCATTGCGAGTATCGTCACATCTACTGGCTTAAAACACGATGACTACACATTTCCGTGGTGGTCCAATGTGGTGGGCTGGAGTATAGCCATGTCATCTATGATGTTTGTACCCCTCTACGCCATTTATAAGTTCCTCAGTGTTCCAGGGAGCTTCAAAGAGGTAAGAATGTTTTATGGACTTTTATATCACATTTTGTACAAGCAGATTTCCCTGGTTGATTTTGTATTTATGTGTGTGTATGTGTATGTGTGTGTGTGTGTGTGTGTGTGTGTGTGTGTGTGTGTGTGTGTGTGTGTGTGTGTGTGTGCATGTGTGCCTGTGTGTGCGTGTTGCCATAATCTCACAAATAACTGCTGGATTTTCACTGGAGCCGAACATATACATATTCAGTATTGCTTTTGCAGCCATGTTAACTTGTTTCTGTAATGGGTTTTTGTTCTTGTAGAGGATAGCCTACTGTGTGACCCCAGAGCATGAACAGCACCTGGTGAAAGAGGGGAATGTCAGACAGTTTACGGTGAGAGGCATGAAATCAAATGGCCACCAGTTGGTTGCACTAGTCGAGTGTGCGTTTGATTGTACTGTAAATTTAGGTGTGTTTTAAATTTTACGTTGAAACTTGCTAGTTTTAAACTAGCGCTGCAGTTTCAGATTACGCTCAGGCTAAAGAATATAAATTAGGTACATTCAGTCTTACACTTTTGATACCGTTGTCATGCATGTTTTCCTGTTCTGACAAGAATTTTTAAGATAATCCTGGGTAAAGGGGGTGAATTCAGTTGTGTCAGCAGAAGTGAAACAGGGACACAACTGGAAGATTCCTTTTTCATATGAGATTGCAAAACACTAATCTAAGTAGCCTGTACAGAATTGTCTTGCTGTTTTTGAGATCCAAACTTATGGCATATACCCATGATACCATGACACTTAAGCTTGAGCTGTCTTAAGCAAATTTATCTTCAAGAACTGCCATACAATGTGAAATGTCAATGGACCTTTATGTTTCAGCTCAAACACTGGCTTGCCATTTGATGGAACCACCGTCCGCTGTGTCCAAAGTCAAATGGCAGGATGTGGCTAGAGAAGGTGATGCACTCTGCAGGAGGGTCTGCTGCTGGCTTGTGGGGGGAGGAGAGGCCTCCGCCGGTGGGGTGGACAGGGTGAGGCATCTGCTTCTCTGTGTTCAGCACAACGCACCGTCCGCACCGCTCCATCACTGTTCAATGGCTGTCGCTACTTTTCAGTGCGCAAAATAAAACGTTCTGTCTGTGTTCTTGCTTTGCCACCCAACACCACCCCCCACCCCCTTTTCCTCGATGAAATCATAACTCAAACCTCATAGTTCTCATATACAAATCATGCTGGGAATCTACAGGTATTTTATTCACTAAACCAATTTTTTTTATCATACTTTTTGTTATATGTTTCTGATTTTTTATACATTTTTATTTTTGGGCATTTGTTACTGTTTGCTTAATATGACGAAAACCCACAACAATATCAGTCATGTCAAACAGTCCTCGACTCGTTGTGTGTGGCATAGGGAAGCAATTCAATCTGTAGATGTAGATTTTTTGGGAGACCCTTATAGACGGCTTAGCCCTCCTGCTGTCTGTGACTGAAAAGGTAACTAGAAACAGACCCTTCCTTGAGTCTCCCTTCTAAAACCGGCAACCAAAAATCTATTTGCTTATAAAAAAATTATATATTTGTCAGAACATAATCATTCCCACACCAAATAGCATAACCATTCTTTTTTATATATAAAACACTGGCATTGAACATATTTTAAATGGAACCAACCATTTAAGTGTTATGATGGAATATGTAAACTCATTGTTTCAGTGAAGTTGTAAAATAGATCCTCACCACTGTATGAAGGCAATTGCTAGGGAACCCCCAGGATTACTACAGTATTCATCAAAGGAGCTCGACTGTGTCAGTGCCTTATCAAGCTAGACACTTCAAATACTACTTTCACTACTACTTAGTTATTTCACAAAGATGGGGATAAACGAGTCTTTATGACAAACATCCTCCTGGTCTTCTGCCCTGAAAAGCATGTTATTGTAGGGGCAGTGTGTGCCATTTTGTGAACTAAGATTACAACTCAGCAGAGAGTTCATATTGGCCATGTAGATGTTGTGTAGAAAGCGTATCATTTATCTCGAATAAAAGGGAACAGATCATATTGGCACTATTCAGTTCCAAAGATATATATTACTTTACGAAGGTTTTTTAAGAGGGCTAGGCTCTGTCTCTCTTATGAAGAGTCATCTCTCTTTATTTTTGCTTAACCATCATCCAATGGTGTATTATGACTTTTGTCAGTTTTGCTTCTCCTGAGAAGCCTGTTATCATAATTCAAATACTTTGAATTTACTGTTTTAGTAGCATTAGAGGTCGGTCCTTGATCTGATGGGAGAGTGGCAGTGAGGGTTATTTGAGAGAACAGATCCAGAACTTGAAAGGAGCTCCCGTCAAAAAGTGCTTCTTTAGTTTAGTGTTTCTGTGGACAGCATGCCAATTTGAGGCAATGGTGGGATGCGGATTTGCATCAGTCAGTTTGATTCTGTTTTACATACCAAATCGAGAGCCACAACTAGTCTTTTTTTATAAAGAAACTCTAAACTTTGGTTTACAAGTGATAATGTTGAGGACTCCACAATGATTTTCTGTTTTGTTCTTTAATTATCTGGCAGTATAAGATCATCGGCCCATGTCAAGGGTTGCCACTCCATTGTGGTCCACGTATTACAGCTGCAATGTAAAGTGCAGTTGCAAAAGATTTTCCTCTATAATGTGCGGGTGTTTGTGCGTGAGTGTGTGCTATTGCTATATGTATTGTATGTGTGTAACACGACTGCAGATCTTTTAGAAAATGACAGTCATAACCACTGTTTTGTCATGTGTAAGATTGTCCTGTTCAGCAGAAAATATGATACTTTGCATAATTTGCAGATTTTTTTTTACTTCATTTTTTTAAGTATCCAAATGTATAATCTTTAATGTTGTTTTATACTATTATTATTATTTATTAGAAGGAAATTATAAAATGAAATCTGAACATCACATTGTAAACAGTGCATAGTAGGAAATAAGCCACACATAAATACATTTAAGATATTGTGAGTTAAAGAAAGTATATATACATATTCTTTTGTTATATATCTAATCTTGTATTTATCAAATTGTTTATAAGGAGCCGTGAATGTAAAGTATTTTAAACGTTAGTGTAAACTGTTATTTCATGGTGTTCGATGTAAGACAAAAAAACAGTATTCAGAAATGTATTCTTCAGTGTAAGCCAGGATCTCTTCTATTGCAAGAATGTAGCTGAATCTGCCCTGGTATTACTGAACTCCGACTATGTACACCACATTGTTCTGTTAAACATGCAAAGCAACTATCTATTAAAGACAAATCCAATTATTCACACTACTACAATAAAGAGTTTCTTCTACACACTCACACACAGACGTGGAAAAGTTATTCATTAAGGAAAACTGCAACTTGGCACGACACAATTTAATTAGTTTGGAAGGCGTAGGCTAGAAAGAAGGCCAAAGCCTTTGTTGATTGACTTAATCTTTCAGAGTACTTGAGGGATTTAATCCGCCAAATTCACTGAGTGTTGACAGAGTCAAGAGAGGATCACCAATCTTCAGCTGATCTTTAACGAGACGAAACAAACACGAACAGAGGAATCACTGTTCTTTCCAACAGTAAATGAGAACAAACTGTCTGAATGTGCTGCCTCTTCAACGTTCACAAGCCTCCATCCAAATAATTTCCCATAAAAGCAGCCCACAAAAGCAGTAACACACAGAGTCTCTGACAGACAGACAAACAGACACATATGCGCACACACAAACACACCTTTCACTTCAATGAAATAATAGGCTGCGAACATTTATTTTGTGTTGGCTTGTGCTGACCAGAGGCTTTCCATTCCAGCCCAGGCTGACAGTGCCGTTCTGGCCTCGGTCACTTTCGCCATTGTATCAGTCCTCACTCCATGTCACCCCCCTCCCCTTCATACCATCCCATGCTATAGCTGTGCTGCTGTCATCATGGTTTACAGTCAGCAGGTATTGGATCCTAGCACGCCACTAGCGGGTCAGCAGGTATGGGATCCTAGCATGCCACATAGCGGGTAAGCAGGTATGGGATCCTAGCATGCCACATATAGCGGGGTCAGCAGGTACAGTATCCTAGCATGCATGCCACTAGCGGGTCAGCAGGTTTGGGATCCTAGCATGCCACTTAATAGCTTGCGGAGGGTGCTTACATGGTAACTTTAGCCCCACAGTCATCACTGCTTTCCACCTAGAAATTTCTGCTTCAATGACTGCAAGATTATATATGGGATATTTTGCATGGATGTTTACATATTATACATGTTCCTGTACATTATTATGTAAACAGACCTTTTAGATTAATATGTGGTGGGCTTTTATGTCAAGAGGCTCTCCTATGAGATGCATAGGCATAATGTGTAGTGTGTAAACAAGAGCTAATAAGCCAGAAAAGAATTCAAATTATATGCATTTTAACTCATGGTCTGAATGTTAAGCTATTGCATTTATTTTTAACCTTTACAATGAATATCTGAATTATTATATTTATGCGGGGTTAATAGTGTCATTTCATTATCAGTGAACATAACGTACACTTCAAACAAAGATCATATCATGTCTTCTTATCTCTCAATTGCTGCCAACAGCAGACTATAGGAAGAGTGAGCTAACTAACCTGAATGTCAAGAGGAGGAAATCAGTGATTGCACTAAACCATTTAGGGGGGAAGTGAGTGTTTTTGTTCCATACTGATATCGACGCAGCCAGTGGAACACTGTCCGCTCCTGCAGCTTATCAAACGGTTTGGCCAGAGGTCTGGGTCTTACACCATCACACAGTTCTCACACTGAAATGCAGACAGTGAGACGAGTGTGAGAACAAGAGATGAGAGAAAGAGGTCCACCGGGGAGGGAAATAAGCTACTTACTCTGACTAAATGCCTCAGAATCACAGAATGTTCAGTGACATTGAGCGGTGTAGTGTGCTCTTTATCAGTAGTTGATTTATTAGGTTATGCATTGATTTATTTGAGGGGGCAACAAATTGTTCTGCTACCTAAAATGTAGTCTGAGACCAGTTCCCGACATTATTCTAACTCAATAATATATACTTGTTTGAGACAGAAATGTTACACTTACAGACAATGATTTTTATTTGTCAATTTACTCTCCACTGAGACTGGTTTGGTATAAAACTATAAAAATATACACTACTGTGATAGGCAACTAGCTACTGAGTGGTGTGGTTGATCTTTTGAAAAGGTGGATGAGATGAGCTTGTCAACTGCATGTCCAGACCATTATAACAATGGGCACTTGGGCAGGTGATGTCACGCTTGATTAACATTGACCCCACATCATCCGTGTTAGTTGAATTTAGTTTGTAAATTCAACTCAGCTCACTCAACCCAGAATATCTGCTACATGTAATAATAAATCCAACAGAAGTTGGCCTCACTGTAAACAATCCCTTTATGCTGACATCACACCACAAACACCTATTACCTGAACAAGATGGCAAATGAGCTGACACTACAAACTACATCATTATTGATGATCAGAATGACAACTAAGAACGTCACAGGCAATAACTCCTTCCACAAAATACCACAGTTTAAAAACCAACTCTATCCCACCGCATACAAAAGTGAGGTTTGCACTAGGATGAGACAGGGGAAAATGTCCAAAGTGACTCACAAAATGTTGCATTGCCTGAACATGAGGCCACTGTAAACAAAATACCCTGAATACCAGAATCTAATAAAACGGAACCTGATAAGAATCTCACAATATGATATACTGCAGTATTTAAGGGGATATCTGGGAAACTCATACATTAACCATATCTAGTCCAATCAACTCCTGTTGTACAGAAGAAAAAGGACCTGCATTAGTGACATTACTGGCGCTCATTATAAACCAAGAGTTCATATCCTAGTTTATACTCTTTTTTTTACTTGCTTTTAAGTGTGGAGAAATGTTATTATTTTCATATTTACATGAGAAACATTGTTATCTTTTTTCCCTGCAGACCCACACATAACCACAGTTTAATTCCTCCACATCACATTCTTACCAAGGAAATGGCTCATTAACTACCGTAACTCAACTCTACCATGCTTGATATATTTATTGCAACAAAGCTGCTGATTTGCAACCAAAGCACACCCTAGTATGCAAATGACAGATATTGTCAATTTCTATTTACACAAAACTATTTAAAGGTAGAGTCTGTGATTCTAATTCAAAACACGTTTTGTCAAATCCATCACACTGCTCCACATTGTGCTAGTGCTGTCAGTTCAGTGTGCAATTTGTTCAGTTTGTTTGCACAGTTCTGGCTCAGTAAATAGAAAACAAGCATAATAGATTCAAAATCAATCCCAGCTAATTAACACATTGCTTCAGGGTGGGAGGGGTGTAATTTTATTGTTTGTTTTTTTAAGCTCAGATATCAACAACCTTTATCTAGAATTGTGGGCTTATAACCTTTAAATGTACAGTGTATATAATGAAACACTATACAAATACACATCACCTTTGCATATTGACCACACAAACAGATCTGTTTGATATAGTTCACACCATATAAATCTTGCACGTGCACATCATTATAGCTGCTTTTAAATGAGAACCATTAAATTATGTGAGGAGTGATGCAATATTCAACAGCCTGAATTAAAATTCTTACCCATTATCTACATAGGGCAAAGCCTGCTGGATGCTTTTGATGACAACGTGAATCTCTCTCTCTCTCTCTCTCTCTCCCTCCACTGTATTCTCTGGCCCTGAGTATGGCATAAGGACTTCCTTCTGTTTTCACATCTTTGTTTTTATCTCTGTCCAGGTCTCTTGTAGCAGCAAACAGTACAGGATGGGGAGATGGAGAAGGAACATCAAAATGAGTCGATAACGTGATTTCAGAACGGGGAAGTCTTTTATTTGGTTTGCCTCTGCCACCACTGACACTGATGAGCTGTGACCTCCAGAGAGTTCCAAGTGGCCACAGCGCTCAGAGGATCTTTGTTACAGATAAAAAAAACCTGCCATTTTGCCCGGCCTTATCTCCCTCCCGTAGAGCTTAATGTAACAAAAAGGTCAAAACCACAAACTTTCATCAAATTTGTTTAGCCAATAAAAGTCAAGCTGGCCCTTCGCAGACAACAAGCTAATTGGATGCTCTGTGGTGCTGTAATGTCATTGGGGGAGGGGGAGGACTTTTTTTTTTTGTTTGGCCTCTTCATATTGAGAGGCTTGTTTATGCTCATAATCCAATTGCAGAGAACTAATCCTTGTGACTGCACTGGTAAAAAAAATCTTCCCTTTGTTGATGCTTTTGACTTAAACATTAAGACATGGTGAGAAAAGAGAAGGTGTCGTTATTAAGAGGATAATTCAGGGGTCAGTTCTGGGAATTCAAACAAAAAAGACAACTGTGAACAAACTGCATTCATGAACTGCTTATTAATGAAATGTCACTAGGCCTCCCATTATTTATCTGCTCCCAGCGAGTCAAAACATTTCCGTATCTGTGGTTACGAAAAGCCTGTCAAACAATCAAAACAATTCCAGAGGTTGAATGTAACCAATATCAGCCAAATCCTTTAAATGCTATATATGTACAGTATTTTTCCAGGATCTCTTGGCATGGTTTGCAAAAGCACATTCTTCTCGGTGGCCACATAGCTGTGGTTTGACCCTGTTTTCCGTAATGCAGTAATTTTCCCCCCCAGCGAGAACATACCCTGAAATGAGTGAAAGACAGACAAAGCAGACAGGAAGACGTGTAAAATATTCTCATGGTCAGTCTCCAGGATCTCGGAAAAGAGAGAATGTACGGTATATTGCACAATTTGCATCCATTTTGGCCTTCTGTTTGTGGCCACGAACTTCAAAAGAAACCACAGCTGGACAACTGGAAGGGTTTTTCTCAGGACATAAATTCCCACACACTGTCTGACAGTTTATTCCACTTTCCCCCCATGACGTGAATGTCTGAAAATCAACCTGACTCTCCTCCTGTTACCGAACAGGAGAACTGCCACTGTCCATGTGTATCAAACAAGAGTTTGTTAGTCCTTGGTGAGCCTATTAATCTTGTGGTTATGCTCTCCTTTTCCTGTTGAGTCATCCCTGGGGAAACCGCCAAGCTGTCCGATAACCCAGCCTAGCTTCACATCACTACAGACGGCATGCACTAAGGCAAATAGACTAATATTAGAGAACGGGTCACAGTGGGGTTCTTCCTCTCGAGCTGAAGGAGTATTTGGGGTGTAACGAAGGAAGTCAGGCATCAATGGTCTTCTTCAGTACAGTAAATATTCCCTGTGGTTGTTTTAGTTGGAACTCAGGAGAAAGCAACATGAGGAAGGGACTTTCTTCCACGTAGATATCCAACACAGAATATATGGATCACTTCGCAGTTACGTAATACTTAATGGGGATTTTTTTTATCCTTTGATTCTTGTGTGAGACTCATTTCATGGCCCATTTCATTTTCTGCATGCATTTCTCATTTGTTTCCATGTCTAGAACATGTGAAAACATCTTAGAGGAACAAAAATGTGGTAAGTATAATAAAAACAAAGGCCAATTGTGTTATTGTTGGTAAAACTTGTTAGTCAAAGAAAAGCAATATTTTGGGCCCTGTAAATGTGTTAAGCGAGGAAATATGATCCCCCATCTGTGATGTAAACTTTATTTTCCTGTGGTTTAGAGAGCATTCTGCAATGGTTTCTGCATTCTGCTCCTTCCAATGGTTATGAAATAAAGCATATCCGGTCTAAGGCCATTAAAGAACTAAAAAAAACGTGTGGGCATCAGGGGTGTGCTTAGCAATGAAAAATTCCTCCCCGTACTAGAAAGCATGTCTTCTCTTGGGGGCAGTTTAGGGGACGATGTGCTGCACGAGTTTCCTGTTTTCTCCTTTGACTGCTAACATAGCCTCCACGCTCACACAAGGGAACCCGGAATACCCAAGGACCCCAAGCTGAGGGACAGACATAAAAAAAAGTCTGCCTTCTGAATTCCATCTTTCAGTATTTGAGGACGTCAAATCTGTCGACCCTTCAAAAGAAGGATTAACTGCCAATCGCAATCTAGATGAGGCTGATCTAGACAAGAGAAACCAGCAGCATCAAATGATGTTCTCCTCATTTTGTTTATCTCTCTTGAAGAAGCCACAGACCACACAAGTGCTGCCATGATTAAGGGCCAGATATCATGTCCAGAGGGGAACGTCCGTTTGAAGAAATTGCTCTGTCACTGTCTGTTCTATTTTTAAATTAGTGTCAGTGCACTGGGCACACAAACAAATATTTCCACAGTGTAAAGGGGGCAAAATGGTGGCCGTGTTAACGAGTGCACAGACGTGTGCAGAGGTTTTAAACTTTTTTTTTTCTGCCTGAGGGGCCATTCTAGCTCATCTTGAGCACAGCTACAGCCCATCTGATGGAGTTATAAAGTCTAAATCAGGAGTCCCAGGCCACACAGTGGAAAATGGATGTATTCCCACCGGGAGTAGGGCAGGCGATTTTTGTGGAAGGGGTGTGTGTGTGTGTGTGTGTGTGTGTGTGTCCTACATGCTCCATAGGGTCATCTGTCCTTAAAGTTATTTCAACTCCGTAATGACCCAGAGTCGCACAAAGGCACATCCATCATCACACACAGAGAAGCATGGTGCCTCTCTAAACACACAGACTGAATCAGTAGGCCGCCTTACAAGTTGAGACATAAAATGGTGTTGGTCCAGAGTATTGTGAAATGGGAATATACTGCCAGTTAGGACTTTGTGTAGAGTTAACATAAGTTCAGTCTTTCGCAACGACTAGACACACCTTCCAGTTGTTATTTGCTTCCAAACTCTACATTTGGCCCAGATTCTGTTGTTTTCATGACCAAACAAGACCTGAGAGAGTAAAATTAACAGAGACATTTGAGAAATGTTTTTAGGTGGTAGTTTGAGGGGGCATTTTGGCTTCCTTAGGGTCCTTACCCACAACCAATTTTTCTAAATGAGATCCACTGATTTCAGACGGAACTCAAGTGCAACTCGGCGAACTCAGTGATTCAAATAATATTTTCATTAGAGATGTTCTACCCTTGTAATCCATAAAAAGCCATAAGATTGTCAAACAAGTTATCGAGGGGGGTGGGGGGCCATTATAGAATGCATTATATTAATCATTGCACTTAACATTGCTAGTAAGGCTGATGTAAAATGACAAAGACGAACAACAAGAAGATTTTAGCACAGTGGAACTTTGATTGTTAATGTGTCAATGTTGAAACTCGTGATAGCCACAGCCCCAAGTCCTCCACCACAACTAAGCCACCTGACATAACTTTCTATCTTTTCTAATTCTTCTTGAAATCCCTGTAATTATAGTTTCTCGCAGGCTTTTTAAATGACACTGTTTTCATTTGGGACTGTTCATCACTGTTGTATACTAATCCTAGTCTATTATGGATGTGTTAGGTTGATGGTCAGTCTTTGTGTGTTTAATTTGGACCTGGAAATCCTCAGAGTCCTGTCACTTTCAACCTCCCTTTGTGCTTTAGACCCTTGGACCCTCTAGAGAAGCCTCTCACAGATTCCAAAAAGCCATTATGGCTCCCACAGTAAGCTGGACCTGTCTAAATCTAACAAAAGCCAGAAACTGTGAACATAGAGCCATACATGTATTAGCGTCCTCTGCCAGAGACTATGAACATAGAGCCATACATGTATTAGCATCCTCTGCTAGATATTCACGTGTGGTGTTGGCATGACTTTACAGCTCTCCGTTGGGATTTAGGGCTAGTCTATGACGTCAATGTTTTATTTCATGGATCCAGCACAAATGAGATAATTATTATTGTTTACAATGACTATGAATCCCCAAAGAGTTCAGAGACAGTATGAAATTAATTCTGAGAAGATTTGTTACAGTTCTTAAATCTTATAGACCTGTAGTTGAACTATGGGAGTCTCCAGACAGGAGGAGAAACGCAGATAAAGTGTAATTCAATCTTAGACTAAAACTGATTTAGATGGACTGTGACCAGCAAGGTTCAGGGTCTCAAATGTTTATGTTGACATTCTACCTACAAAATACTGCAGTCCTTGCACATATTATTTTAGAATTTAGTCCAATGTAAATAAACACTGCCACAAAATTCAGACTTCCAACATTTCACTATTTAAAGGAATATTCCGGTATTTAGCACTTTGAGTCCCTTTTCTTGTTTGTTTTGGATGAACTACAGTGGTAGACACTGACATTTTGACGATTGGTCCTGTCTCGACTTTTCTGACTCGTTTTGAATCGCACCACTAACCAGTTGCAGTTTTGGAAACGAACGTTAAGGGTTGTTTTAGGACATGTTTGAGCATGCCTGTATAGGCAGCCACTCTGACTAGTCAAAGGCGATTCAAAACGTGTCAGAAAAGTAGAGACAGGACCAATCATCAAAATTTCAGTGTCCAACAGAAAACATATCCAAGTATATGCAAGTAGAGCCAATGAATTCATACCAAATAACACATGCTTTTATTATATGACAAAGGATAACTGTGTCCTCCTGTGTGAATTCACACAGTTCAATATTTAACCCATTGAACATTGTTCTTAAATCAGTTCTTAAATCAATTCTGACCACAATTCTTTGTGGTCAGAACACCTGAGATTTGTCTGTCTATAATACTTTTTTGCAGTCTTCCTCTCAGTCGACTGTCTGTGGTCTTTTTCCAATCTTAATCTTTTCTTCTTATTGCCCAGTCTGAAAAATATTTATTTTCTTCACAACTCTAGAAGGTGAGCACCATGGAGTCCCTTCTTCTCTTGACACGGGTGTTTTGCAGATACTATTTCACAAAGCAGCCAGATGAGGACCTGTGAGCCATCTGTTTTTCAAGCTAGACAGTCTAATGCATTTGTTCTCTTGCTCAGTTGTGCACCGGGACCTTCCAATCCTTTTTTTATTCAGATTAAAGTCTGTCTACACTCCTCTGTGAAGGGAGTAGCACAGCGTTGTATCAGATCTTCAGTCTCTAGGCAATTTTTCACATGGAACAGCCTTCATTTCTCAGAACAAGAATTGACACATTTCAGAAGAAAGTTCTGTTTCTGGCCATTGAATGCCTTTAATCAAACCCACAATAGATGATATTCCAGATACTCCACTCATCTAGAATATCACTTGTACTGCTTCTTTAAACAGGCAGCAGTTTTTAGCTGTGCACACATAATTGGAAAAGGGTTTTCTATAATGATCAGTTAGCCTTTTAAAATGAAAAAATTGGATTAGCAGACTGAATGTGCCATTGGAACATAGGATGGATGGTTACTTGCTGACAATAGGCCTACTGTATGTCAACTTTTATAGATATTGCATTAAAAGTAATGTCAATATATCAATTTCCTGATATAATAGCCATTTACAACATTAACAATGTCTACACTGTATTTCTGATTGATTAGGTGTTATTTTGATAGCCAAAAAATACTCTATCCTTCGAAAACAAGCAAATATCTAAATCAATCCATACTTTTGAATGTCAGTGTATGTTAATATATCAAAACATGAATGTTGCATTAGATAAAGTGTATGCGAGTTAGCTTAGAGCTACTGTTCAATACAGCAAAAAAAAAAATATCTGTAGTAAATTTGTCATGAACTGACAGATTTTCATGAGATCTTGCCATGGGATCACACACAGAATTGAAGCTCCATATACTTGGTGAACGATGTTAAATGACTGAACTGCATTCGGCTATGTTTTTTCGCATTAACACAAATTAACATTCAGATTTATCACTTTGATATATTTAAACTGATCAGGTGAACAGGCCTACTCATCAGGCTAACTGGACAATAATTAAGGTACCCAAATCATCCCGACCATGCTAGGAATGGAGTACATCCCCCTTTTGTGCATCCATCGCAACTACAAATAGTACATAAAAAATCATGACGTGCAAAAACAACAACATGAAACGTAGAAAGACGAACAACAAGCACCCAGACTCATGTTCTTCCCCGAGAAAATAATACATAACAGGGAATGATGAAAATCAAATGTTAAACTGTATTCTGCAGTATTACAAAAGGATATAATTTACTTTAGGGCCATGTTTACATGTTCCTTTCACTGTTGACAACATTGAAAATCTAATAGACAAGATGGATACAGTTATGAGAATGTGAAAGCAGGTTGCACCATACAAAAGTCCACCCTTTTGGCCTCCAACAATAGCTCTTCCAGGCCAGTGTGACTGAAAGTGTTTGGTGTTGAACAGTACACAGGGTACATGTTTCCGCACAGCTGTTTTTTGTTTTCTTTACTACGGCTTGTTTTGTCTGCTCCAAATGTGTGTTGACGTACGCTAGGGGTCACGGCGGTGCCATTCTCACTGGGTTAGCCCATTACTTCACACATTGCAGGCTAGCTGCATGGCCTGCATCTCCCAGCCCTGGGCATCGTGACATTAACCTCTGTGAGATTAATCCAAAACGCTCTGTCCCAAGTGACGTTTAAACAGCAATCACCTTTTTAGATACTGTGCCGATTACTCTGCTATTACACAAACCACTGGGCTCTCTCAGAGAGAAAGAAATCTCTTAAACAGGTCATTTACAGTATAAACCAGATGTGTGTCTGATGCTGTCAGGTTGAGTCACAAACCCCAAGGGATAAGTAAGGGAAAAACGCACTAAGAGTCATTTCTCAAATTGTGTTTACTAAATACTTAATTACCAGTTAGGCAAGAGCCTCTACAGTGTAAATATAACTCACTACGTCAGTGAGATAACAGAAAAAACTCCATTCCCAGGAGTTTGGTCTTGATGGCTTGCTAAAGGTCAAACAGCCTGTGAGACAAGATTACATTTAGAGTGCAGGATTATTATTTGTTATTTTACTATTAATCACATCACATTATTTGACATTATAAGTCACATTGTGTTAGAAATCACACACCATATCCCCAGAAAATATTCAAAATAATACACAATAATAAAAGAGTTATTTTTTGTCACTGAAAACACCCTTATTATCCATATTGTTATATGTATAGTTCATGAACTAATATGTAAAAAACGCATGGTTCTAATTTTAGCTTGTATAAACAATTCACGTGTACATTGTACTCATTTCAGTACTTATGTTTATATGAAGGAACTATGTTCCCTGTGATGGCCACAGCCACATGGAAACACAAGCCCTCACTTTACAAATGCACATTATTAGTTTCTTTTGGTACATCATGAATTTGCTGCACATTTTATTGTTTGCAGTCACATGTGCTATTCTATTCAAATAACTCACTCAACATTTTGTTTCATTTATTTACTTTAGCCTTGCATTGTTTTATATGGGTGCACACATTTTAACACTGTAAGGTTATATAAGTTGTTTGTTGCTAATCATGTGTTTCTTTTGTCTTGAGCAGAGCCATAGAAAAAGAGAGTTGCGACACTCCCATAGACTTCCAT
Organism: Alosa alosa; assembly: GCF_017589495.1. Taxonomy (NCBI): domain Eukaryota; kingdom Metazoa; phylum Chordata; class Actinopteri; order Clupeiformes; family Clupeidae; genus Alosa; species Alosa alosa. The sequence continues at coordinate 7,680,111 of NC_063202.1, forward strand.
AGGAAACAATGGCGGCGCTTTTTCTAGGCTACTTCCGCGTTATGCTGAGCTCGTAAGTTCCTAACTTTGACATTCACGGCTTTAGCCCCATTCACTTCCATTGCTTTCTGCCTGATATTGTCAGTGGTAAGTAGACAAAGGTACGACGTTTTTTCAATTGGCATATGCATTTCCTATACCAACTGCACTAGTAGATACTGGTATTGTTCTTTGAGGATTTTGTGCTGCTTGTTTAACTGATATTTATAGCTTAAATGTTGACCGAAATTTCTAAGCTAAAAGTTAGCCTGCAAACCTTGATGTGGAGGGAGGTTAGCTTAAAGGTAATGTTCCTACGTCAATAATGAATTTCAGACAAAACACATTTGGTTAGCCTATTGTAGTAGGGCAACTTTAGATGATAGGTTGGTTGTCAACAGGTTTTTATTATGTTTATAATGCTATATTTATCAAACCTGATTGATTGTGTTAGCTTACGTTAGCTAGTCAGCTCATTGACATAATAGTGTTAACGTTAGACATGCTATGAGGGGAACACGAAAAATTACAGTTCATTCAGCATGGTAACTCTATATTTAGATGTGCTGGTTATCAATGGGTTTGTGATTAACGCTCTTCTGGTGAAAAATCGAGCAAATTAATGTGATTATTGTCTTTAAACCTGATATAGATTAGCTTGCTAGATGGCGAGTTTTATGGCGTTATGAACTGAACCGTGGCCTGAACATGACATGAAGCTAGTGTCCACGACTCGTGAAAGAGGGGATTTCAGTTATGAATTTCAGGGGAAGCAGTAGGAGCAAAACCTAGACTATAAGTTATTGTTTTTGTTACTGGTGCGTGGCTCTTGTGTCCCTTGCCAGCCCAGTCCTGTGCCACTATCACTGTTCCAAACGGTACAGTGGCACAAGCTGATGGCGGTGTGGCACTGGCGTGGTCGTGGGACAGTGGCGTCTTTATAGTAGCCTACAGTAGGAGTTTTTGCTCCAACTGATAATCGGTTTCAGGTTAGTTCATTCAGTTTTCAGTAATTTTACATTTCGTGTTGGTGTTCTTGGTGTAATAATTTTGATTGCTTTGTCTGTCAAGTAATTTGTCAAATACATAGCGAAGTTTCCATCGAAGTGACTGACGTGACACGAGGGCATTGCCTTTCATTAGGTCAGTGATCTTTGTAAGTAGGACAAATGTATTTTTTTGGATAACTGAAAAGTGTAGTCAGGTTAATAGGGCATAGATCACTCTGAAAGTAATTCCCAACATTCTTCATGTTGTTATTGTTATAGTTGTTGTGTGGACTTGTGGCACCCCCAACCAGCCTTGCAAATAGTTGGCTGTGTATATGGGTAGCCTATGTAAAACTCTTGCTGGCCTCTTGCTTAGGTTTCTGCTACTTAATGTGTTGTCCCAAGTATACACTGAGTGTTACCTGCTCTGTTCTCTCCCTCCATTCTCCACTGTGCCTGTTCTGCTTATCCAGGACCAAGGATGCAGAAGACAAGGAGGGTGTGCGATATATGACTGGAATGGTCAGATAAGATCATTTTTTATGTTTGAGGTCCACACAATGGGGCCCTTACACAAATGGAGTTGTGTTGATCCAGCATCTTCCACACTTCCCATAACACTCCTGACTCCAGCCAAATGTGTTGCATCCTCCTTACCAGATACATAGATACTTTATTGATCCCCAAGGGGAAATTCAAGAATATCACCATGTCCCTCTTAGAGGTGTACAGAGTATATGGAGAGCTCTCCATCCCTTCCACATTGTGTCTTTTGTGTAGTTCACACACAATTGTTGTTTAAACTTTGGATACTGAAATCTTTTTATTTTTTGGAAACCTAAATTAGTGTCAGACCTCCTTTTTTACGTTGCAGTGTCACCATACCTTCCTCCCAGTGTTTTTTGCATTTGTTCTTGTTTTAAACACATATTGAAAACTTAATAAAAATTATATTGAAAATCTAACATGTATCAGTCATCCTTTTCATGCTGTAGTCTCACCAGGCGGCTGAAATATAAGTTAGGCTATAAGTATTTTATTGAAAAAGTTGATTGCTTATTGCTTAGTGTGTTATTGAAACAGTGGGTGTCTTGCAGTATTGATCAAACTTTTCACATTTAAGTTGTTATTGATTCTTATTTAGCCTATGTGTTTTTGACATGTTTATGGCTAGTCTTAAAATGTTACTACCAAGGCCACCTTTATGCTATTTCTCTAAAAGAACTGAACAGATTTAATGCATTGATGAAACTTTTAAAATGTAAGCTGTTAGGCTACTGAATGCTATTTATATATTTGATAGACGTTTATTGCTAGTCTTACAATGATCAAAGCTGTAGATTGGGGTAGATTCATCTTCATCTCACCAAACGAACTGAGAAGGACACTGGATCTAATGTCCACACACAAAGGGATACAAAATTCATAGCCTACATTTGGACAATGTAAGTAAAGTATATGTAGCGTGATACAGGCAAATGTAGGAATCCAATAACAGCTTATGTCCAGGCAAGGAAACAAACGTCCAATGTTAGAACTACCAAAGAACATATTTTAGATCGATGTTGCAGACCAATTATACTCGCAATATGTAATTGACACTATAATGTAAGCATGCTAACACGTAATAACACTCGTTTTTGTTTTGTTGTAATGTTTCCCGTCTAATAACGCACTTGCTGCTGTCTATCCCATTGAAATAACACTACACGCAAAGAGCTGTTTGAAACTTGAAGCGTACGTGAACCACGTGACCGCGTGGCGGCGACTTCAAAGAGTGTCGCAACTCTCTTTTTCTATGGCTCTGGTCTTGAGTTACCTGGGCTGAGGGTTGGGGGCGTTCCCTTCCTGGTTGGGCAAAGGCGTGGCTGAGGGCTGAGGGGACCTAAGTCTGGGTACCAACCTATTAGACCGTACCACGTCTGCCATGTGTCCGAGGGGGGAATTTGGCCTTAGTTACTTTGCTCTGTGTTATGATTTAAGTCTATGTATTTAGTGTATCCCCTTTTTGTGTCCTTTGGTTTGGCCAAGCCGATATATATGTTCCCTTTTGTTTCATTGTGTCAGGTCAGTTTTTTGTTCAGTCTACGTCACGTCAGTTGTGTCTTTAGTGTCATTATACTTTTGGTTGACCTCTTTTATAGGCCTAATTATCAGTTTGTAGACTTTGTCAGTTTTTATCATTTTTTGGGTAATAAAAACCCTCCATTTTGAACCAAACCATTTTGTGTCCTCATGCCTCACTGATTGGTCCCTTACAATTGGTGGCAGTGTTGGGCAAGTTACTTTAAAATCGTTATGTATTACTTATTACTGTCATTTCAAAGTAATGTGTTACATTATAATATTACTGTCTCTGAATTGTAAGGCATTACACTACTATTTTGTTACTTTTACCAAAATATCTAGAAATATGGATTTGGAATTCTAAATGCAGTTTATTATGCTCAATGCAGTTCATTGCACTTCTAATGGAGGGCGATGTGGTATAATGATTGAGCTAGGCTTAAGGCTAACAACAGTAGAATGCAATAGGCGCAGTGATGGCTCATGATTCAATACAAGGAACAACCATAGCCAGAATTTTGTTAAAAGCAGATAAAAGGTCAAAGTCTGGACAATTGTGATAGAAATGCTGTAACTTTAGGCTTAGGCCTACTCATTAAAATCAGCAGAGAGCCCACTACCTGTATATTGTAACCAAAAACTTGTCAAGATAGGCTACACAGTGCCGCTGCTGGCCATTTTGGTGCCCTAACTGGTGAAATACAGTATTAACCTAAGTATGTCATCATATGGCCAACTATAAAGATGTAATCTGCCTGTTCCCATGGATGGGTAGTATTTCTGAAACATGTAATATGTATTTGTATTTCAAATACAAAATAGTATTTTGTCATTTGTATTTTATTGGGTTGAAGGAAATGGCTCTGTATTTTGTATCAAAATATTTTATTGGTGTGTATTTTTGTATTTTAGAAATACTGCAAAGAAATACTACAAAACTATATGTAAAAAACACTAAAAAAAAGTAGATACTACACATGGGTGTAATGAATAATTGGTAATTAGGCAACAATGATTTATTTTTATCGCAATCAGCTAATGTGAGAACAGCTGTGTTCACAGACACTCACAGCTTTTAAGTGACTGCTATTGTTGAAGCATCAGCTCTGGTCTGAAGCACTGGTATGAAGTCGTACGCAAGTAAAGATGAGCAAGTTTACCTGTGCAAGTTCACATAAGGACACCGAAAAAGGCAAACATGTCCTATTGTCTCCATGCCAATCTTTAACAGAACAAATGTCAGATATCTCAATGAACCACAATGACATCAATAGATGGTAAAGGTGTTGAGTGTGTTTGAATTCTCTAACCTTGTAGCATCCATTTCTGCATTCTACAGTGGGGACAAGTTCATCTTGTTTAATTAAATAACAATTCTATTTCCTTATTAGCTGCATCCTTGAGGTTGGAGATATTAAGGCATATCAAGTTTCTCACATACTGGAACTTCAAGATACATAGCCTTATGATTTTCTTATTCAGTTCTGCACTGGACTTGAATTACAAAATTCGGCACAGATACACAATTATGATTTTGGCCTATTGATTATATTGTGGTTAATTGAAAGCTCTGTCAGTCGTTTTGGATAAGCATCAGCTAGATGACTAAATGTAAATGTAAATTCTTGAATTATTCTTCTGATCACACTACATAAACTTGCATACGGTGTACTATTTGGTATAACGGGCCAAATTGTATTGTTTTTTACTATATAGTTTTAATAGGCTAAATGTTTGGGATATTAAAAAGCTTTTTTGCAGTGCTTTCATACTTCCTTGAAAAAAGTATTTTGAATATTTTCTAAATACAAAAATACAGTATTTTATTTTGATACATAATATGGTTACTGTATTTTGTAGTTTATTTTGATACATTAAAAATGAGGGTATTAGGTATTTTATTTTGAAATACATTCTGATGTATTTTTGCCCATCCCTGCCTGTTCCCAGCATTAGAACAACACTTTGCGATGGTTAGCTTGTCACCTGTGACGATATATGCTAGGCCTAAGTGACTGACCTATCTGGGTGCGTTTGGAGATGCCTGATGAAATCAGACATTGTTGAATAGGCATCATTTATCCTGGTGCCACACACCTTGCATGTAGCTGTTCGCTTATTTCCTCTGTGCAGTTTTTGTAACCGAAAGTAATGATAAAAGCACAACTCCGGGAGGACTTCTTGTCGCCATGGTCAATGCATTTATATCTGTGAGTGTGCGCACATAGCACATGCGTTACATTGCACATTATGGCAAAGGGGCCATGCCGCTCGTTATACGTTTCACAAAGTATATGTAGCAGTAAAATAAACTAGAAATCCAATTCTGAGGAATTACACGAGGGGATGCAATCTGCTGGTTAGGGTGTTGGTGGGGCTGTTAAGCTTGATGCTAGCTGGTTGGTAGGGTAATTGTGATACCTGCAAAGGTGCTTTTGGAGTAACCAAATTTGAATCTTGTGTGACATGGCATTCTTGAGATATCACACTCAAGGTGTTTTTGACCTTGACATTTGACCTTCAACCTCCAACATCAACTCACTTCATCTTTGAGTCCATAAAAACACTCGTACCAAATTTGAAGCATGTATGTCAAGCCGTTCTGCAGATATAATGCTGAATGCATGAGATATTATGGCTGGGACTTTTATTTTGACACACAGGAAACACTTTAACAGGATGTGTAGTTTAGGTAGAGCTAGATTGTATGCTTAGAGGCTGAGACAGTTGAATTCCTCACAAGTGACACCTGTGCCAGTGTTCTGATTAGCCTGGGAACTGCTCTGAGAACTACTTAACTTGGCTAGCTGGCTCTATTATGACATCACAGCCCCCGTTCAAGTCTATGGGGGAAAAATACACTTTTAATTACAAATATCTCAAAAAGTATAAACTTCTCAAAAATGAAAAACGGATAGGACGGTAAAGCCTTGGAAGATCTACGGAACGGTGTTTCAACCAAATTTGTACGTTAAGCGATTTGGGCTGAATAGCGCGCACAAAAAGGTAAAAAGAAAAATAAGAAGAAGAAGTCTCCGGATTTCAATAGAGGGGATGCATCCCCTCTAAATAGAAATACATGAATAAATTTAGATTAAAAAAGCAATAATTGCATGAAATACAGCTTGTTCAGGAGTCTCGAAGCTCGAGTCCGAGTCAAGTCTGAAGTCTTTTGAGTGGAGTCGCAAGTCAAGTCTGAAGTCACTGTCCAAGTCACAAAGTCCAAGTCCCCATATTTTTTACATTTCTATCCCTTCATTCTCTTAAATTCAAGTTCACAGCACGAAGCTGACATGAAGAGCATTTATGCTTTATCAAGAATCAAAAAGATTCGTGGCACCGCTCTAGATGTGTCATTAAATTAATTGTGCTATTTCGCGAGGTATAGAGATCTTTCGGTTTCACACACAAAGCGCACTTAACTGTTCTTCATATCCTAGTTGTCTCTGATAAATTGAAAATAATGAGCGTAGGCTTATGTCCATCCAGTCAGTTGCAGCCAGCCACAGTCATCTTCAACCAGTAACAGGAGATACGTTCTGCTATTTGCTCAGTTGTTTGCGAATATGTATCAAAACATAACACCACTTAATTTCAGGTTAAAATGCATTGTAATGCGCGTTACTGAAGTTTGTACCGAGTAAAATATTACCCAATAGTTTTTTGTAATGCCTTACATTACTGCGTTACAGCAAAAAGCAATATATTACAGTAATTACATTACTTTTGTAACTCGTTACTCCCAACACTGGCGGTGGGATGCCCATCTGTTATCTATGTGGAGTAGAAGGCCACACCAAGCCTATGTGTCCTAAAAACACAGCAAAGTCCAACAATATGTGTGTTGTGCCACGACCTGGTGTGGATTCAGTTCACGTTAATGATCAAGATGCCAAGATGATTGATGTTGAAGTTAACGGGACTGCTCTTAGAGCCTTAATTGATACTGGGAGTGGACAGACGCTTGTACACAGGAAATTTGTGCCGCCTTATATTGGCAGTACCAAAGATGCTGTGCCCATTTGCTGTGTGCATGGAGACGAGAAGTGTTATTCCACAGCCGAGATGTACATTAAATTTGATGATCAAACCTATCTGTTGAATATTGTGGTTGCTGATAATTTGCCCTACCCTGTTGTACTAGGGCGTGACCTCCCAGTGTTGCTGGATCTGTTGGAGCCAGACAAGAACCTGAAATGTGCTGCTGTCACTAGAGGACAAGCTAAGAAGTCGAACGAGCACCAGGAGATTCACAGCACCCTGCCATTTTACAACTATGAGTTGGAGACAAAACCCGGGAAGTCTCGTAAGACTCGTGGGCAGAGAATACTGTTGTGAAAGTTCCAACTAATGGGAACCGTTACATGCTAGTCATAACAGACTATGCGACCAAATACCCAGAAGTTTTCCCATTGAAGTCTATAAAAGCAAGATCGGTTGCCTTTTGTCTGGTACAGTTCTTCTCTAGAATGGGTTTTCCCTTCACCTGTATCATCAGTAAGAACCAATAACACTACATCAGCTTACTTTCCACTACAAAGGGGTACTCGCCAGGGCTGCCCCCTCAGCCCTTTATTATTTGACCTAGCTATAGAACCTTTAGCTATTGCTCTAAGAGCAAATAATGACTTTTCAGGAATTATGCGAGATGGGATCAGTCATAAAGTGTCACTGTACGCTGATGATCTTGTTTTATATATTTCAGAACCAGAAAAGACTATTCCTATAATTTTGGAGATTCTGCATTCATTTGGTACCCTATCAGGATACAAGCTGAACCTAAACAAAAGTCTTATTTTCCCTGTGAATCAGCTAGCAATTGATACTGACTATGATCATCTCCCATTTCAGGTGGAATCTACTTCTTTCACCTATCTGGGGGTACAGATCACACGCACCTTCAAGGCCTTGTTAAAAAATAACTTTAACCCCCTAATGGAACGCACTAAACAGGACCTGACCCGATGGTCGACTCTCCCTATTTCTCTTGCTGGTCGGATTAACTCTGTCAAAATGATAGTACTTACTAGATTTTTATATCTCTTCCGGATGATTCCAATATTTCTACCTAAATCCTTTTTTAAGAAACTTGACAAAATTATATCAGCTTTTATTTGGAATAACAAAATAGCACGAATCAACAAAGCCCATTTACAGGGTTCAAGGAAAATAGGAGGTTTGGCATTGCCAAATTTCCTACACTACTATTGGTCATCAAACATTACAAAACTACCCATTTGGCTCTCTACCTTTCAATCTGGTGAAGGTCCTACATGGGCTACTATGGAGCTGCATTCTAGCCTTCCTATCTCACCTATATCTCTCATCAGTTCCACTCTCCCAATGAATTTACAAAGCTGTGCTAAGAACCCAGTAGTCCACAACACAATTCGAATTTGGTTTCAATGTAGGCAGCACTTTGATTGTAAACAAACACTGACATCTATTTCTATAACATCAAATCCCCTGTTTCTCCCATCACAAATTGATTGAGTGTTCACATTCTGGAGGAGGCAGGGCATACGGTTTTTCAGAGATCTCTTTATTGATAACATTTTCATGTCATTTGACACATTAGTCAGGAACTTTAACATCCCTCAAACTCACTTTTTCAGATACCTACAAGTGAGAAACTTTACCAAGATAAATTTCAGTACATTTCCTCATCTCACACCAGATTCCCACTTAGCAGGATGCCTACACGTCACAGGAAACCTAAAAGGTCATATCTCCAGAGTATATGACATAATTCAACAGATTAACCCCCCATCACTAATCAGGAGGAAAACTGCATGGGAAGAGGACCTTAGTGTTGACATCCCAGAAGCCACCTGGGATGAAGCCATTAGGTATATCTACTCATCATCCATATGTATCCGGCACCGCTTAATTCAATTAAAAAATTTTCACTGCTTATACTTTAGCATGTAACTCACTAAACGACTTTTGGACATCGATATTTGAGGTATATACAGAAATCTGCCAAAAAACAATTGAACCTAATCCATACATAGCAATATTTGGAATTACTCCAGAAGAATATAAGCTTAACAAATACCTATCAAATGCTATTGCATTCTCCTCACTTCTAGCCCGCAGGCTAATTCTTTTTAGATGGAGGGCTACTCATCCTCCTTCATTTGTGCAGTGGGTACATGATGTTATGATGGCCCTTCAAATAGAGAAGTTAAGATCGGATCTGGGTGGTTCATATAAAAGATTTGATAAAACATGGTCTGTATTCATTAGCTGTGTAGAAAACCTAACACTGGCATAATTTCTCCCCTTCCCCCAACTGTTCTACACTAAAAAGCGCATGGAGCTTGTGCACACATTTGTGTTCTTGTTGTTGTGGTTTTTTTTTTTTTTTGTTACTGCAGTCCTTTATGGTCTGTGTTTGTATCTGTATTGTCATTCTGTCTGTATGTGTTCCCTTTTAATCCGGTTGAGATATCTTGTTTGATTGTGTCATATTATTGTATTTTGGAAAACCTTTCAATAAAGTGTTCAAAAAAAAAAAAAAAAAAAAGAATGGGTTTTCCACGAGAAATTCTCACTGACCAGGGAACTAACTTCATGTCAATTCTCTTAAAGCAGGTCTATCAATTGCTGGGAATCAGGAGCCTGAGAACAACGCCATACCACCCACAAACCGACGGGCTGACAGAACGCTTCAATAAGACCCTGAAGCAGATCATGAGGAAGTTCGTCAGCAGCAGTGGTACAGATTGGGACCTCTGGCTGCCATATCTCTTTTTCGCATACCGTGAAGTCCCCCAGGCCTCAACGGGTTTCACTCCGTTCGAACTCCTCTATGGGCATGAAGTCCGAGGGCCTTTGTCTTTGTTAAGGGAGATCTGGGAGGGTGACCAGGGGAGAGAGAAGGCTGTTAATGTTGTGTCCTATGTTATGTTGTACAGATGCGGGAGCGTTTGCAGAAGATGAGTGAGCTTGCCCAAGCACATATGGCGGAGGTCCAGCAGCAACAGAAGGGTTGGTATGACCAGAAAGCCCGCCAAAGATCCTTCAGCCCTGGCCAGAAGGTGTTGGTGCTTCTCCCAAGCAGTGACAGCAAGCTGCTAGCAAGATGGCAAGGCCCATTCGAGGTGCAGAAGAAACTTGGGCTGGCTACATATCAGATCTCGACTCCAGGTCAGTCACGTCATAGTAGGGTGTTGCACGTAAACCTCCTGAAGGAGTGGGTGCAGCGACCTGAAAAGAGCATAGATGTAATGCTGGTTAGAAGTATACTGGAAGAAGAGGTAGATGAACAGTACTTACCCCCTGCTGGTGATCCGGTGAACTTCAATCTTAGGGGATGTTTTGAGGTTTTGTTAACGGTTACGCCTTGCATGTACACGACGCCGACAGTTTAGGAGACTGAAACCGATAGCTTTTGAAACTAGGGCTGGGCGATATGGACCAAAACTGATATCCCGACATTTTGGGGCTGATTGGCGATATACGATATCGATACGATATTGATATTTCAAACAGAAAGAGCGAAGTGCTTCATATATTCACTCAACACAACTTATGACAACACAGCCAGTTTTAATTATATTAATTTCAGACTGCTCTAACAGAGCTGTGCAAGAAAGTGTAAACAATAACATACATATATAACATATGTAGCCTATGCCTACAATAGGCATAGGCTACAGTTGCTCTGATAAAGCTGTGCAAATAACAAAAGACCAAAAGTTGACCCTGACTGACAACGCAGGCCTACATTGTACTGCACAATGCAATAGGCTATTTTGGGCACAACAATATTGAAAAAACCTGCAGGTTTGTCACACAATGCAGTTTTTTTACCTGTAAGGGTTTGATAGGGCCTAGATGACAAGCAAATGTAGACTATGATGGCCTAGACATGTTGCTATCAATAACAAAAATAGTTTTAAACAATTAGTCTACTTAAACAACGTAACTGAGTCACTCATCAAGAGTGTGATAGACGCTACCGTCGTTTTGTATCGCGTTCATTTTTGCATGTTCGGTTAAGTAAGAAAAATCCCTATGCGCGATTGAATGGGGTTTCAGGAATCATAAAAAATGATGCCCTAACTGCTCGCGAGTCGCGTGCATATCCTCTTAATAAAATCAGCGTTTAGGTTGTCTCCCTGAGGACTTTAGATCTGTTACTGTCGCTAAACGCAAGCATTCATCAGTGTATTTAAATTAGCTAGGCTATGTACCAAAAATGACATTTTACCGTGAGTCGAAGAGCTGTAGCTGCTAAACAGTGTTGTAACTTAAATCTGCGTGTACAAAACCGCTTGGAGCTCCAGTGGAATTTTGATTTCACAACGAGAATTCTCGGTCTAGCCGTTCATGTGCCGAACGGCATAGGCATCAGCACCAACCTCTGATCAAGGTAAACAAAATCTGACTCAGTGTCCGTCATGTTTGAAAGTTTGTAGTGCTGCGAGGGAGAGCGTGCACCGCGCAAAGGCGGCGCAGTTGAGCAGAGCTGCGGCAATCTGAATGGTCTGAACACAGAAGAGCAAGTGGCTTTGATAAAATGGCCCATTATTTGACATAATACCGGTATTACGATATTGTCTCAACTACATATCGTTTTCAAAAATATATCGGTCGTAGTTGTAATACCGATATATCGCCCAGCCCTATTTGAAACCGGTTTCCGAAGTGGGAACTTTTGAAACCGCCCGCTAACTTTCGCCATATAGACGCCTGTAGGTGCGAAGCCGGCAACTTTATGACGACATAGCCCCACCTCTCAACTCAGCCACTGCACTCAACCTGACATGTTGCTTGTCAAAACAAACCAAACCATTTACAGTATTTATCATATTAAAATGTTTTTCTTTCTCCTGTCATGATTTATGTGCACAATGTAGCCTATCAGCCTTTAGTGGCTAAGTTAGAAGCACACGTTAGCTTAACTTAGTTAAACATTAGCTTACTGCATGTTAGTGTTTTCTCCAGTGGTGCTCAGACCTAATGCAATGCTTAGGCTAAGTATTTGAAATTTCACATAGCAGTCACATACCTTGAAAATGAACTTTATTAGTTTAACAGTTGAATTGAAAACCGAATTGTCTGTAGTCTCCTTATTTCATGCGACAGCTTAACCAGAGCACTTATTAGACATTCTCTGGCTTAACAAACTGTTTCAACAATGTTTTCTCCTACGCGATTCACGCGAAATTGTCGTGAAGCTTCTGCACAGCGGTGCCATCGACTGGTCTGGCATATGCACTACAGCACATTTAGCCGGTTACACCTCTGTGTGTACACGCAAGGTTTTTTTTTGCCGGAGTCGTTAAAGGTGTGAAAGCGGTAAGAGAAAATCCACCCGGCGGTGTCGTGTAAACGTCCTCTCAGCCACCTCTCAGAGGGTCAACAGCTCCAGGTGAGGGGGATCTGCAGTCCTGAGGTGTTCCGGGAGAGTCCAGGGAGGACTGATCTCGTTGTCCATGATATCGTTCTTAAAGAAGGTGCTTCTCCAAAACGTCTCAGTTACAGGATCCCAGAACGCCTGCTGACGGCACTGAAGGGGGAGGTGGATGTCATGCCCTCCCAGGGCGTCATAGAGCCTTCCAAAAGTGAATGGTGCAACCCTGTAGTCCTTGTGCCGAAAAAAGACTTCAGGTATCTCAACTCCGTTTACCAATTCGATTCTTATCCGACACCAAGGATTGATGACTTGTTAGAACGTTTAGGAAAAGCAAAATTCTTAACTACCATTTATCTTTGTTGGGTTACTTTGTTGGGTTACTGGCAGGTCCCTCTGACTCAGCGGTCCCGGGACCTAACAGCTTTCAGGACTCCGTGGGGGCTGTTTCAGTTCACTGTATTACCATTCGGGCTCCATGGGGCCACAGCCAGTTTTCAGAGGCTAATGGACCAGGTGCTCTGTGATTTTTCTGATTTCGCAGCTGCATATTTAGATGATATAGTCCTTCACAGTGATAGCTGGGACCAGCACCTGGAACATCTGAGCCTTGTCCTGGGTCGTCTCCGCTCTGCTGGGCTGACTGTCAATCCATCCAAGTGTGTCTTTGCAGCATCTGAGACGGAGTACCTGGGCCATATAGTGGGGAACGGGTCAATACGACCACAGGTCAGCAAGGTCCAAGCCATAGGGTCATGTCCTTTACCACAGACAAGGAAGCAGCTCCGCTCTTTTCTTGGTATGGCTGGCTTCTACCACCGCTTCATCCCTCAGTTCTCCACCAGGGCAGCGCTTCTCACCGACATGACGGGAACCCGGAACCCAAATCAGATCCAATGGACGGAGGAAGCGGTGGCAGCGTTTCATGATCTCCGCCAGTCACTGAGTAAGCAGCCAGTTTTGTTCAGTCCTGACTTCAATGGTGCATTTATCTTGCAGACTGATGCTTCCGACATGGGCTTGGGAGCCGTGCTTCTCCAGGGGCCCCCGGAGGACCGTCATCCAATCGCTTACATAAGTAAGCATTTGGGCAGCCGTGGCCCACTGGTTAGCACTTTGGACTTGTAACCGGAGGGTTGCCCCGACCAGTGGGCCACGGCTGAAGTGCCCTTGAGCAAGGCACCTAACCCCTCACTGCTCCCCGAGCGCCGCAGTGGTTGCAGGCAGCTCACTGCGCCGGGATTAGTGTGTGCTTCACCTCACTGTGTGCTGTGTTTCACTAATTCACGGATTGGGTTAAATGCAGAGACCAAATTTCCCTCACGGGATCAAAAGAGTATATATACTTATACTTGAGTAGGAAGTTGTTTCCCCGGGAAGTCCGGTACTCAACAATAGAGAAGGAGGCTCTGGCTATTAAATGGGCCTTTAATTCTTTCCGCTATTATCTCCTGGGTAGACAGTTCACGTTGGAGACAGATCATAAGGCGCTCCAGTGGATGGAGAAGATGAAGGATGCCAATGGAAGAATCACCCGATGGTACCTGGCTCTCCAACCGTTCCGCTTCAGCATCCAGCACATCCCAGGCAAAGAGAACCTGACAGCTGACTACCTCTCTCGCAGTACCAGCGAGAGTCCTAAAGGGGAGCGGGGGTGTGATGGTCACAGCCACACATGGTAACACAAGCCCTCACTTTACAAATGCACATTATTAGTTTCTTTTGGTACATCATGAATTTGCTGCACATTTTATTGTTTGCAGTCATATGTGCTATTCTATTCAAATAACTCACTCAACATTTTGTTTCATTTATTTACTTTATTAGTTTTTGTACTTTAGCCTTACATTGTTTTATATGGGTGCACACATTTTAACACTGTAAGGTTACATAAGTTGTTTGTTGCTAATCATGTGTTTCTTTTGTCTTGAGTTACCTGGGCTGAGCGTTGGGGGCGTTCCCTTCCTGGTTGGGCAAAGGCGTGGCTGAGGGCTGAGAGGACCTAAGTCTGGGTACCGACCTATTAGACCGTACCACGTCTGCCATGTGCCCGAAGGGGGAATTTGGCCTTTAGTGTATCCACTTTTTGTGTCCTTTGGTTTGGCCAAGCCGATATACATGTTCCCTTTTGTTTCATTGTGTCAGGTCAGTTTTTTGTTCAGTCTACGTCACGTCAGTTGTGTCTTTAGTGTCATTATACTTTTGGTTGACCTCTTTTATAGGCCTAATTATCAGTTTGTAGACCTTGTCAGTTTTGATCATTTTTTGGGTAATAAAAACCCTCCATTTTGAACCAAACCTCCTTGTGTCCTCATGCCTCACTGATCGGTCCCTTACAATCCCCATCTTTATCATACTGCATGCTATGCACAGAGCAATCTGCTGTATATCTGAACCCAGATTCATCGCTTGCCAATACATTATCATCATAGAAAAAACAATTAAACCCAAAAGATTGTGTAAACAGAACAACATTTGAAAGGAGAAAATAAACACCCAAAAGGATCAAATACAGTAAGTGCCGTGCCAAATGTGTCCACTTATCAGCTCCCTAATCAGATAGAGTTACATTACATAACCTGCTTGAAAAAAGTGTGTTGGCTGTGACATCGGAGTCATTTCCCATGTGTACAACTCTATCAACATCCATGACAGCGCGGGCAGTGCTGAACACTAACAAACCAGGGGCAGCAGGATCTGGACATCAGTGTGGTGTGTGTGTGTATGTCTGAGTGTGTGTGTGTTTGTGTATGTGTGTGTGTGTATGTATGTGTTTGTGTGAGTGTGTGTGTGTGTTTGTGTGAGTGTGTGCCTGAATGTGTGTGTGTGTGTGTGTGTGTGTGTGTGTGAGTGTGTGCCTGAATGTATGTCTGAGTGTGTGTGTGTGTGTGTGTGTGTGTGTGTGCCTGAATGTATGTCTGAGTGTATGTGTGTGTGTGTGTGTGTGTGTGTGTACTGGCTGCAAGATGGCAATCTTGACCCCTTCAGGCCCATGCGTGACACAAACACACACAGCAGTGAGAATTCTCTGTTTGTGTGCGGTGTTGCCCTGACTCAGGGCTACATCTCCATCCCCACTCTAATCCTGTTTGGACTGGTTACATACTCCTCTGTGCTCTGTCACAAGAGGAAGTGGAATTGATGCTATCGCGTCCATCTGCGGCGGATTTCCTGGGATGCCGAGGGGGCGCTCTGTTTTTGATGAGATCCCTCAAGCACTGCCTGTCTGACTGCCAGTCACCTCCCGTCACAGACCAGAAACTCAGCACACAAACACACACACACTCAGCACACAAACACACACACACTATATTATATTATTATATATATATAAGTCCCACAGTAGACACCTACAACGACGGGGGCATGTGAAATCTAGATACAGGGGGCAAATCGATGGACATGTACAGGTCTACAATGATTATAACTACAAACAGGAGCCACAACAAACCTTGTGTCATATATACTGAAATCTGACCATTGCAAAGATATTTACAGAACCAATCTGTAGAGACCATCATTTCATAATGTAAAATGTATAGGTTCTTGGGCCTCAAATCATACCTCCAAAGGAAATGGTGAATTAATTTCACGTCCTGGCAAAGCAGAGGAAAGGTCAGATCACCACAAGAGCTGACCAGGGCATCAGCCCTATGGCCTAAGCACTCAGAGGGTCAAGAGGCTGGTGGGAGAGAGCTGAGCAAATACCTTGGGGAGGCCTTTGAGGTGATGGCTGCATGGCTCACACGTGAGCAGTAGCTAATTTGATAAAAGTTATTCATAAATAGTCTGATGGTTCTCATTTGTGGTCTAATGAAAATATAATGCAATTTGATTTGATGACGTCTTCTGTCTTAGTTACAAGTCTACAGTTTTGGCTGCTGGCCACCCGAGAATGTAAAGGAGGGGATGAAGTGAGCCTGTTTTATGGAATGACAATGGTGTGCAGTAAAATACACTGGATCTCTGTTTGAAAAAGGCTAACCTTTAAGATATGAAAGTGTTAATTTCGTGTTAATTAATCATCTTCGTAAGTCGGTATATGGTTAAATGACTCATTACAGGGCGAATGAAGGCTCTCTCGCCCGCCCCTACTGCCTGTAGGAAGAATATCCCACTTGCAAGTTCTGTGTATCCTACCCGCCGACCAAAGCAGGATCAGTTTACAGCACAGAGGCAGGCTAACGAAACGCTAGCGATTGTTGCAAACATGTGTATAATGGCAGAGCCAGCGAAGAACTGAACCCTTGACTGAAGACGCAAAGAAAAGGAAAAGAGCTTCAGACCGAGCGAGGGGGAGTTTCGTAGAGAAAAAGCATCAGGCTTGCCTGGTGTCCCCTTAAGTCTTTTTTCCCCACGTTTTCATCTGGCAGCCTTTCTGGCCGCATCCAAAGCCAAGGCACAGACCAATGTTATTGCTGCTCCGGCTGTGCGGCACTCACTGCACTGGACATAACACACAATACAACAGGGAGTGCAGAGGAACACCCAATATAAATCTCACGTGTACCATTTAAGAGATGAAATGTTGGATCCATATACGACACCACCCTGGCCTTACATCAGTGGACTCTGGGAGGATTGGGCCAGACCAGGGCTAGAGTCGTCCCAGCATTTATCAGCCTGTTGATGGACAGATTCTGCCGTTCACATCACCCATAATGCTGATACTGTTTACTGGACCTAGTTATGCTGATGTACTGTGTATAAACGGGGGCGGTGGTAGTGTAGTGTAGTGGGTAAGGAGCTGGGCTAGCGTGCAGTAGCCTGAAAGTTGTCGGTTCAATTCCCGGCTTCCACCGCTGTGCCCTTGAGCAAGACACTTAACCCCAAGTTGCTCCGGGGACAATGTGATCCCTTGTAATAGCTGACATATGTAAGTCACTTTGGTCAAGAAGCTAAATGTAATGTAATGTAATGTAATAAACAGCCTAGCACAAAGACCAGAAAGTAGTGAGCGTGAGCATAGTGATTAGACCCATGAAGTCATAGCCTCTTATCTAGGTCATTGATTTTTTGAGGCCAGACAGATGGATAGAGAAGACTGTTAAATAACTTTTCTAATGAAAATAAAATAGTGAAGAGGCATAAACCTGGTCCCTAAGTAAATCACTGCACTCCACCCTGTAGGCCTTCAAAGGCTAAGTCCCTGGACACAATGTCCCTTCAGCATGTTGAGATACCAGTTTCATCTCAGCTCATCCACATCACTTACCTACAGACCAACGTTCTAAATATTTTGCTGCAATGCTTTTTTGTTTCAACTGCTGCCATCTGCTAAACAGTTGTATCATTCTTAACTTCCAGGGGTTTAAAATGGGCAACAGTGCTTTGCTATTCTTGGAGACCCTCTCGACAAAGCGGTCAAAATGAGCTAACATTCTTCATCAGTTTGATTTTAATAGCTGTTTTATGGCAATAAGTTGGTGCCAAAGTCCTATTTCTTCTCAATTTTGAGGGTTGAAGTCATATTCTAAGAAGAGTTTAAAAACACAGCTTTGGGGATACTATGATCTAACCATCTGTGCTTAATCATGACACATTGAACATAAAAGTGTATTTAAACAAATAATATCTTAGATCAAAGCATGACATGGCTCTCATCTTGAAATGTTGGCATACACATGATTTAAACAAATGTACAGACATGAGAGGCCTACTTTGGAAAAGAAGAGAACATTTCCAGAAGGCCAAAACAAAAACATGACTTTTGTAGGGCCAGAAATGTCAGACACTCCTTCAAGAACCAGTTCATTGTGTGAAACAATAGGGGCTAACCTGAGGGTCCCTGCCCATGTCACGGGAGGGCAATTGTAATTGGATTGACTTGAGCCCCGTCGAGCACTCGGTCAGAAAGTATAATGAATGTCATTGGTAGGCTGGAGATTAAGTGAAAAGATTGCATGCTGTTCCCTGGTCCTCATACGTAATCCCATTCATAAGGGAAAATTCCCCCCTTTCACCATGACTTTGGGTTCCTTCTTGAATGGGATAGCCACAGCAATGCAAAACAAAATTACAAGGACTGAGCTAAGGTTTAATAAGGTCCAGCTTTCAGTGCCTCTTTGTCCAAATGCCAATACTTCCCAATAGCCTACAATATAGTAATTTAATTTGTTCCGGTAGACAAATGCATTACATTTCCTTACAATAGGTAACTCTCTGTTCTGATACTCTGAGTATCGTTAGATAGATTAGATTACAATATTAGTATACAAAAAGCATCCCCACATTGATATATTGTTCACAAAATGACTGTTTTCACATATACTGTTTTGCCACAAATAATAACAACTGTAACTGAGGTCATTAAGCAAGCTACAAGTCTTCCTTCTTAGTTACACATTGAGCCAATCACAAATCTGGAGCTGTCAGATAGATACTGTTGATTTATTGAGGTTACTATGGAATAGATTTACTGGTGATTAAAAGCTTTAGGTCTAAAAATCAAGTCAATTCTAGGAAATGCATTGATACGATCTAATTTGAGACCTTTCTCGGAACTGAAAGCAGAAAACTGGCATTCTGGCTTCATCCTGACCGTAAAAGATGACGCCAAATGCATACATGTACTGTAAGACTAGTTCCACCTATATGTTTTACACTCAGGAATCAGAGGAGACAGACCAAATGTCACTCACTGCTACAGTAATACAAAATGTTGTAGAGCTCGCCCATTCAAAGAGGACATTAGTTTGCAATAGGTACAGACACACAAAAACACTAGCATCCTGTGGTGTAATATTGTGGACACCCCAATTCATCACATTTATACAGTACATCACAGTGCATCACATTTTCACATTGTGCATTACAGTGCACCAGGCACATACTAACAGCAAGTAAATGTCTTATGAGCAACCTGGCCAAAATCTCACTACAACAATCCATACCCTTGGCATACACAATTGTGGTGTTATGTAAGTGTTAGAGAAACCGCCATATGTTATATACTATAAGGTAGGAGGACTTCCCTGGATGCTATACATTTTCACTACTACGCATGTGGTCCTCTCAGTGCATACTATATACCACACATACAGAACTAGACTGGGACCATGCTGCCATCCAGTGGTTATAAAAATGAATGTTTGTCACCTATGTATCCAGATAACATTTCTTCACAAAATGGTGTTTTGGCTTCATCTGCAGGCCTTACTTGGGAACTGCACATCACTACACAGCACACTGCATTCCATCTCTGAATTCACCGGGTGGAAAAAACTCATAACCAAATGACCAAATGAAAGTAAATATAGCAAACCTCTAATTAACTCTACTTACTCTAAAGGAACATTTTTGGGAAACTGGCTTATTTGACATATACCCCAGTGTTAGATAAGAGGATATACAGTACCATTCTCTTCTCTGTGCACGCAATAACTCAGTTATTTTTATTAGTTATATTTTATTAGTTATATCAGTTATATTTTTTTGGACACTGCTATAATAATAATATAATAATAATAATAATAATAATAAGCTTTATTTGTATAGCACCTTTTATACACAGAATGCAGCTCAAAGTGCTTTACATTTGGAGCATGTAACACAATAATAGAGTCAGTCAGTCATTATCAATCACTTTCACTTCCCTTGAAGTGAAGAAGTTTCTCTGTCTGCCTGGATGGATCTGTATCCCCCTCTGCGCCTCTTCCCTGTGGTGTTCCTCAAGGGTCTATTCTGGGGCCTATACTGTTCTCATTATACATGCTCCCCTTAGGATCCATCCTTAGAAAATATAACATCTCCTTCCACTGCTATGCGGATGACACACAGATCTACATGCCCCTGAAATATAACGACCCCCAATCTTTTAAACTTTTATTAGCTTGTCTAGAGGACATCAAAGCCTGGATGGCTTTAAATTTTTTACATTTTAATGAAAATAAAACTGAGGTCATAGTCTTTCGGCCCAGTGCTGCTTGCGACACACAGGGTGACTTAGGCCCCCTTGAGCCATTTGCTAAAGATACTGTAAAAAACCTTGGTGTAATTTTAGACTGTAATTTTAAAATGGAGAAACAGATAAACACAGTAGTAAGATCTAGCTTCTTCCAGTTAAGGCTTTTATCCAAGGTTAAGCCTTTCTTATCCCTCAAAAACTTTGAGATGGCTATTCATGTTTTTATTTCTTCCCGCCTAGATTACTGCAACGCCCTATATGTGGGCATTAGCTGTTCCTCTTTATCCCGCCTTCAACTTGTTCAGAACGCTGCAGCCCGCCTTCTAACCAAAACACGAAGGTGTAAGCATATTACACCAGTGCTTGCAGCCCTTCACTGGCTCCCTGTCCATTTTAGAATACATTTTAAAGTTCTTTTATTTGTTTTTAAATCTTTACATGGTCTGGCCCCACTGTACATAGCAGATCTCCTGAAGGTGCAGACATCCTCTAGGGCTTCTAGGTCTGCTGACCAACTCCGGCTGGTTGTGCCTCGTTCTAGGCTAAAGAGCAGAGGGGACCGGGCTTTTGCGGTGATTGCACCAAAGCTCTGGAACGAGCTGCCTCAACATATACGCCTAGCTCCCTCCTTGAGGGTTTTTAAATCTCACCTAAAAACCCATTTTTATGCCCTGGCGTTTAACACAGTCTGATTGTCTTATGTATTTATTTGTTTGTTTGTTTGCCTGTAAATATTGTTATCCTCACTTTTTGTTGTCTTTTTTGTTGTCTACCAAGTCATACTAACTTGCCTGTCCAGCACTTTGGTCAGCTGTTGTTGTTTTTAAAGTGCTTTATAAATAAACGTGACTTGACTTGACTTGACTTCTTCATTGCTGTGGCCGTTTATGATCCAATCAGCAACATATCAGAAATATAGAAAATAACATGTCACACAGTTATTAGAGTCGAATATCCTGTTGGCATAATTCATTGGAAGCAGAGCCGGACAGTACATTTGCTTGAGTACTTGAGTACAATTCTGAGGGATCTGTACTTTACTTGAGTATCATTTTTGGGGAGTACTCATGATGACTTTACTCAAGTACATTTGAGAGGCAAATATTGTACTATTTACTCCACTACATTTCTATCCATAACTGTGAGTACCCGTTACTTCTAAAAAAAAAAAAGGAAAAGAAAAAAATCTCGGAAACCCTCAATTTGTTGTTTACCTCTCAAACGTGATTGGATTGTGCAGGCGCCACTGATTGGGACAGCCTATCAGCAATCACCTTCAGCTTTCCGCCAAAGTCAACTCCATGGTCAGATTTAAATAAGAGACGAAACCATGGACGGAACAATGGATGAAGACGCAGCAGGTCCATCCCGGGAATGTGTCAACCTGTGGCCCCACCTCGCTAAACTATTTCAAAGTTAATGATAATTTTCGCTTCAATAGTAATACTAATAGTAGTAATAGTAATACTAATAGTATTTTGTATTTGAAATATGTATTTTAAATACATGTATTAGCAATACTGCCCATCCCTGGCAACATGGTAAAAAGATGAAAATTACTTGATTTTACTTTCAATTCCTTTTACATTCTCCAAGCTCCAAGCAATAACTCCATGTAGGACGATTCTGTACATAAATGTAAGCACTGTGGCAGTAGTAATGCAATATTTAGAAAATGTAGGCTACTCTTGTACTCTTGATACTCAAGTACTTTTAAAAACAAGTACTTCAGTACTTTTACTTAAGTAGACATCTGACTGTTGTACTTTTCTGTATCTGTATCTGTACTTTTACTCAAGTAATGAAGCTGTGTACTCTGTCCGCCTCTGATTGGAAGTGGGTTACACCAGTTAGCCTATAGGCCTAGCTTCCTTTTTGCATTAGGCTAACTGGTGTAAACCACGTGATTATGCTAAACTGGGTTAATGGTGTCAAACTGGGTTATTGCACGAGCAGAGAGGAGAAGGGTATGTATCCTCTTCTCTAACTCGTAGATGGCAAATAAGCCAATTCCCAAAAAGTTGGCATGTTCCTTTAAAGGTGCAATGAGACATGTATTGTAATAAATTAAAAAATTATATGCCATGAAAGATTAAAGAAACATGTTATTTTCAAATACTGGCTTCACTGACAACAATGAGTCTTCATTCGCCCTTTAATGAGTCATTTAACTATATACCAACTTACGAAGATGAGTAATTAACACGAAAACGTTGCCTGGTGTCCCTTTAAGTTTGCATTTTGGCCTGCTGCGCCCAGCCTACGCCAATTTACCAATCACATAGCTAGAAGCATTTCGACCCTTGGATTGCATTAGCCTACTTAAAGGGATACTCCGGAGTAAAAATAAACATACAGCCAAAATAAATCACTAATTTAAATCCACTGACAATGCTCAAAATAGCCTTACACTTCAGTGGAAGTGTCCATGGGTATCCTATGGATAAACCGAAGTATTGCAAACTTTTAAAGTGAACAGAGAGGCCCAGATAGCAAAATCAGATTGGCAGATAGCTGACCGCTGGTGGTATGCCACTTGTGGTCCGCCTTTGAAATACCATCTCTTTAAATTTAACTTGTCATGAATATTAAGACAAGTTAATAAAATGATATATGGAGTATAACTGAACAAATTAAAAAGCTTTTAGACCAATAGTGGCAAAATATGGGCAATTTGTCTCCAACCCGCCAGCTGACCGCCAGAGAACCGAAAAATGCCAGCAAGCTATGTCCGCCAGAGAACCGCAAAAATAATTCTGTGGAAATGCATGGATTCCGGTTGCTTCCAGTAGCAGCAACTGGAATCCATGCATTTCCACTGAATTATTTTTGGAATCTGGTCCCTTATCATACCTGTTCATTCCTACTCGTTGCTCGACTTATCGTGACTAAATTCAAGATGGCGGCGAACGGTAAACTTTATGAAGGTATTGTCTGTAGGCTATAAATCGTCTTGTAAATAAACTACCAGTGCTTTTTCAAAGTTCTCAATGTCTTGTTTTAAATGTCAAGGCCCTCGGAAGTCTACCAATGAAGTATGGAGCTACTTTGAGCCTCGTAAATGGTGTAAAATGGTGATTTACTTGGCCGATGCCCGAGTCACCCCCATTGAAAAACTGTTGGTAGCATCGGCTAACTAGCGCCAGATTTCTGAGTGCAGGGGACAAGCCAAGATGAGCTATGAGACATACGTTCACACTCGGTATCATGTTTCAACACACTTCAGGTCAATATCACACCGGAATTCTCCTTTAACCGAGCTAGATAGATAGATACAGTAGATATATAGAGATAGAAGGTTGGGCTTGTAGAACTATAGGCTACATAGTCCTCGCTTTAGATTGGGGGGCTGCAAAATTTACTACAAATAGGTAAGAAAGGTCTTATAAGCGTATTAGTTATCACCTCTTTGTCTTATACACCATTAAAAAGCATTAACAAGCTGCATGTTAACTGTTAACAAGTATGCTTGTAAGTAACTTAATATTTGTACTCAGCTGTCAGAAAATAAAATATTAGTTAGTTAATGTTATTAACTGTTAGTAACGAATTGTTAACTGCTTATTATGCATTGTTAATACCTAATAAGCACATGTTATTCTAAAGTGTTACCAAAGTTTGCAATACTTGCAATACAGTTTATCTGTAGGATACCCATGGACACAACCACCTTGTGTAAGGCTATTTTGAACTTAGTGGTTACGTTAGTGGTTTGAAAAAAGTTACTCTGATTGACGTAAATTTGCTCCCAAACAAAAGTCTTAACAAAACCCACTTTAAACCCACTAGTATCACTTTAAAACAACTCCAAAGAGTTTTTGTACCTTAAAATAATGTTTCCAAAATCGTTTCAGTGGTTCATCAACTCGTAACATCAACTTCACATTCGCTTCGCGGCCCTCTATCGGCTATAACCGCACTATGCAAGTTTGCCAGATCGGTAGCGGATCTGTAGTTCGATGGAATGAGACATAAGACAAATTTGACTTGCTTCTGATGTCGCAATACATCATACTTTCATAAAATCATGCAACATACTCTACCTTGCCAGTGGACATTGTTATTTCCAAAGCCAGTGCTGGATAAACAGATAGCGTGCGTGCATCAGAGGAAGAGTGCTTTGGTGTTGCTTTAATGCTCTCAAATGTTTTAATTTTGGACAGCAATACCCTTTTTAATATAATGGCAATAATCAATGTGATTCCTTGAGTACTGGATTTCTTCTTGAGTTTGCAGTCCCATACTGTAGTTGTTCTGCTGCACTACACTGAAGTAATCAGCCAGTAGTCAGCATGAAATTCATTTGTGTATTAATAAAGATAAATATTACATAGCTCTCAATGATAAAATACTACAAAAGTTGTGGATATGGAGATTTGAATCTGTACAGTAAAGGTTGCCGAGATCAAGTCAAGCTTCCGAAAGCAACTTCCTGCATATTTGAGAGCATACCTATTATACACACTGCCAAATAATTTCAGTAGTGTAATATTGCATTTACTACAATAATTTGTTGGTGAAGATATTGACATGGAAAGAAGTTATTGTGAAACACATTTATTGCAATGTACTACAGAATACCGACAATCTATGTGTTTAATACAGTCTAACTCTAATACTGAATACCGACAGTCTATTTCTGAATACAAACAAATCTGCCAAATTCCATGGTGGAAAGAATCTGCGGCTGGATCACATCATGTCAAACAATGCAGTAGCTGGTTACATTGGACATTGCAGTTTTCCCCTGACACCACCCAGCTTAAGTGTGAAAGACAAACTCACACCACAACTTCAACAACAGGATTAGATAGATTAGATTGTTTTTACTAGAAACAAAAGAAACCCAAAACTATCGTGCCTTTCAGTGCTTGAGGCTTTACTATCAGGTTTAGTTTAAAATGTCATGGTGCGCCATATCTACCTTGCACCAACATTTCTCTTTATGCTACCAATTCTCTTATCTTCTCTGTGTTATATATGGCCTCTGTGTGTGACAGTATGCCAGGGCATGCTTCTTCCAATAAGACCACAGCATGCTCTCTGTGCATAGTTTGAAGAAGGTTTTCAGACAAACTGCAGGCATAATACTGTACATGTACTCTTTTCACACAACACTTAAGGTCGAAAGGTTCCCACTTTCCACAAACAAGTCATGGAACTTTAAAATTCTATTTTCCAGCCCTATTCATGACATTGACAAAATCCAGATTGGGAAAATCATGACATGTGTACCAATTTTTCTGCAGTGTAATACAGTTACCCGTTGAATTTGACATAGTCTAGTCTATTAGAGTGGAATATACTTTAGAGTAGGCTACAATATATGTATATGTATTAATAATGTATATACAGTAACATTATTCATACCCCTGGCAAATATTGATTTAAAGGGATATTCCACCATTTGGATTAGCGTAATAATCAAGGAACACCATGGGCACAGCAGCACAATGATATCATGCAGCACCTGAAAATAGTCCCTGTAGGCTAACTTCCAGCAACTGTCACACGCCAGTGATCCTAAACAGCCAAAGAAGGCAAGAAATGGTTAACAGAGAACAATTAACTGGCCCAGCCCAGCAACTGTCAAGACCAGAGTGTCATGAGCTCTCTCTCTGCCCAGATTGATCCTAAACAGCCAGTATTTAAAAGCTCTCCTTGGAAGGCAAAAGAAATGGTTAACTGAGAGAACAATTATCATCATTTTAGCCCTTGAGTGGCCCAGCCAGATCATCCAGCAGACCTCAATGAACTCCCGGAACCCCTGAAACCCCTGTAACCCCCAACCCTTAAATAAAAAGTGAGCACAAGACACAGAGTAATGGCAAATAATCGTTCCTGCCTCAAAGCCCGGATTGCTGCTAAAAAGGTGAGGTCTAAACCTTTGGCATGTGGCAGTGTCATTTTCGGTCAGAACAAACATATTGGTCAAGAGAAAATCAACATTAAATCATTATTTGTCAGGGGTATGAACAGGTCGGGAGAATTCCCGGTAGGCCGCTTCACTTTTGGGGCGGTCGAGGCAAAAAATATTGACATTTGTCACGTTAGTCTACCTTAGGCTACACGTTCCGCATTCTGTGCATGACACCGTTGCCTCTGCATGGGTTGTAGCCTACCATGTGAGGGAGTTCTCCCCTCACAAAAAGAGTTGGTTGGGTCCATATAGCCCGTCTTTTCCAAAAAGTTTTCTCAGATACGGATAGCCGGGCCGGCCCTACTAGCCATAAGCCTCAGGAAGGATGGATGGTAGAAAGAGGCAAGGAGGGACTGAAACGGCCAGGTAAAATGCTGCCAAATGTGCCAAGCTTCCAGATTTATTTATTTTTTAAGAGGACAGACAAAAGGCAACTGTACGACGAGTATTAGGGCCACACATGAAGAGAAAAAATATTTTTGCCATGGCGAGATTAAACTCGACATGTAGACTTTAAAGTCGACATGTCGACATTAAACTCGACATTTCGAGAATAAAGTTGAAATGTCATGTCGACTTTAATCTCGACGTGTCGACTTTAAAGTCGCCATGTCGACATTAAACTCAACATTTCGAGAATAAAGTTGAAATATCATATCTAGGCTACTTTAATCTCGACGTGTCGACTTTAAAGTCGACATGCCGACATTAAACTCGAAATACAGTTTAAACATAGCCTACAGTTTAAGCTATGTAGCCTACACTATGTGACATGAATAGCCTAATAGGCCTATACTTCAAATAGGTGTTATTCAGATAGATTGCAGATATTCAGATAGATTGCGTCTTCTGTTAACTCATTGCCGTCATCGTGAAGCGCTGTATCACGCGGTTATAGCCTACCATGCACTATTATATAGTTAGAATAATACATGTTTCCAATGATATTGTAACGTCGGCGCACAAGACATTGCATAGCGTTCTCCCACGCAGGGCATGCTGGGATGCGGGAGCGAACATTTGGGGTTTATGTCTGTGTTTCCCCTTAGTTTTGAGTGTAATGTTAGCGTCTTTATTGTAACATGTTTCCCTTTTAGTTCTCCCTCGTGTGTGATCCTTTTTGTGTGGGGGGCTGCGTCCTCCCCTGTATGTGGAGTGTGTGTGTGTACTTGACCTGCTCCGTGTGTACTGTGTTCTGGGTCTGTGTCCCTGCTCTCATTCTCAGCTAATAAACCATTTGATTAGACAACTGTGTGTGTCGCTATCAAATCGTAACAATTTGTTTCTATAGTAGGGCCTAGGCTACATAATGTTAATTCACTCTGTTTTACGTGGGTAAGGCCACCGCACATCCAAATAATTGCCCTTCATGACCCACAGGCCGTCACTCTCCATATGGTTAACATGCAAAACTCATTTTTCTAAAACTGCTTTTCCATGTCTCACCTGCGATACATATAGGAGACTATAAACACAGATATGTATAAGTAGGCCTATGCCCTATACTCTTTTGATCCTGTGAGGGAATATGTGTGCATTTACTTTCGTCCCTCCATAGACATTCAGGCTGTTTTGCATCCATTACAAACAAACATGCAATGTGAAAGTCTGGGATTGGGGAGAGCAGTTATACCTAGTGCATAAGCATGAAGTTGAACCGTTAGATGAAAAACATTTCGTTATTAATAGGCCTACAATAAATAAATAAACCGCTAATGACGTTTAGCCTACTTTTGACCATCGCATTTATACATCGCATTTATAACTCCGTGATAACAGGATAGTAGTATTTGGCTGAGCAACGGAGGTTAGTTCTATGTTTTGTCCACATGGTGTAGGCCTATGTCTAATCATTGTTGCACTCGAAGAAAATTGCAATTTTTTCATTCGTCCTCCCTTCATCCCGAGCGGTCGTTCTCTCTCCAAACCAAAATGTTGAGTTTAATGTCGACACGTCGAGATTAAAGTCGACATGATATTTCAACTTTATTCTCGAAGTGTCGAGTTTAATGTCAACATGGCGACTTTAAAGTCGACATGTCGAGTTTAATCTCGTCATGGCAAAAAAAAAAATGTTCTTCATGTGTGGCCCTAATACTCCGGCGTACAACTGGTAAAGAGAGATAGCCTATAGGCAATGATTACTAGCAATGTAATTATTGGGCTAATATTGGATGTTGTAGCGTTGTCAAGCTATTCACAAGCAACATATTAAATTACTTAAAATATTAGCCTTTTGTAGACTTTCATTCATAGACTACAGTATGCAAATATTGATAACAAAACTTTGCTCAGAAGTGGGTGTAGTAAAGGAGTAGCCTAAATCACCAAACAACAATATAGCCTACCCATGCAAAAAACATGTAGCCTAAACATTAGTTCAATATGCCTCTTTGTGGAAACGTGGGATATAGGCTACATTTCAAAGGCTTTCTTTCTTTCTTTCTTTCTTTCTTTCTTTCTTTCTTTCTGTTTTGTTAACTTCTCAGTTGAAGTGAATTATTATATAACCTTTACACATTTTTTTGAACCATGGTACTAATAAAAACTACAGGATAGTAAGAGCTGAAATGTTGCTTCATTTATCCAATTTCCACCACTATGGAAAACGTGGGCTGGTCTTGGGCTTGAAACTCCCGGACTGAAAAGTGGCCCCACTCCGGCCCTGGGTATGAATAATTTTGTTCTTAAAGCTGCAGTTGGCAAGTCTGACAGATTAAGGGGACTTAGCCAAAATTTTTAATGTTTACAACTCTCATGCCCCTCCCCCACTTCTACCGAGTACCCTCTCATCAAGTTTGTGCTCGTCAATGTGCACCAAACTGCACCAGACTGTGATTGACAGTCAGATCTCACACAGCCCTGCTCTGATTGGACCAGAAGAACCAGGAGCTGTGGATTTTTGCAAAACAAATAACAGGCTCTAGGTGGAGGTAGAAGTGCAAGTTTTTTTTTTCTAAAACCGGCTGATTTATGTTGTTCTGTCGGAGCATAGTGTCGGTTTCAGTGAATACTGTATGATAAAACAAATCTTGCCAACTGCAGCTTTAACTGTACATTCGTACATCATAATAAAAAAACAGAAACATTACTGCATACAACATTGTGAAATATTCATACACACTGAAATATTGAAGCATCCAATGAGCCACAACATAATACACAAACTGAACAAAAATCTTTCAAATGCTCAGGAATGGCTTACCCCTAAAGAAAATGCCGACCGACCCACACACAAAGGCGGGTGATACCTAGTGGTCTTAGAAATGTGCTTGCCAGCTTGTCTGGAAGTTTCCTGTCCATGTGCTGGTACAAAACAACCTGGCCTCACGGGGCCTCCCAGCCTTTCCAGGAAGCCGCCCCCTGTCCTTACTTTTGTTCCTCATGACTGAGTCACTGCAAGTGGGAGCAGAGACTGAACAGGGCAGAGCGAAGCACAGGGGCCAGCTGCTTACTGACCCGCACTGACCACAAACAGCACCAGGGTGGGAACTTTCCTTGGGTGTGCAATGACGTCTGTGTGATAATTACTGCCCAATGACAGCACTATAAACTGCTTTAGGGCAAGACATTCACAGCCCCAAATGCTGTCTGGTCGCAGTTGCAGGAGTGTCTTGCTCTGTTTGTTTTGCTTTTGCTGCTTTAAACTATGGGGCTTCTACACTTTGTAGCTTTTCAAACAACTCAGAGAAGTAGAAAACATAAATGGTGTACAACACGACAAACCATGAGGAGGAGCGTCTGGAATGAGTGTCTGTGTTGTGTGTCATTGTTGGTGAAGAGTGTCTGCACACAACTTAGTACTGAAGGTGTTTTCTTTTATACAGTACAAGAAGGGTCTGTAGTTACTGTATCCATGAAAACAAAGAAGAGCCAAAAAACAAGATGACGGAGAAGCTTAGGCAATTCTTGGAGTGCATCAGTCACTCTGACGTCAGCAGTCTCACTACCAAAATGAATCAGAGGGAATATTACTAAAGTCAGCATGCAAACCGTGCTAATGACAAGAGCAAGAAATCAAGCTGGTGCTTCTTTCCACCTCTCTCACAGTGAACAAACATTAGAGTAGACTTTAGCCCTCACCAGGTTACTGTGTCTCCCTCTCTCCACTCACTCTCACTCCCCCTATCTTACCGTCCCTCACAGATACGAACACACATAGACAGATGTAGACATGACCTGGAATGACTTTAAAGCAGACCAGTTCAGAGTAATTACAGGACTTTTCAAAGGGTTTCCCATCTGTATCACGTAGAGTAAGCATCCATTTGCCCAAGAGGAAGATATATGACTGTCTTGAGGCAAAGGGAAAAGTCTAACAAAAACACTCTTTTGGTTTACTTAAGGCTGTCTTTGTAGTTTTGGAAGCTGTTGTAGACTCCCAGAAATTACAGGACCGTATTCCTTGTTGAAAAACTTCACTTCACTCTTCACAAAACGTTCTACTGGATACACTGAAAACTTTGGGATGGCTTACTCTTACTGGGCTTGTTTTAATGGCACATTTATATAACACTTCTAACATGACAGAACATGACAGTTCCACCATTGGCAGCATAGAGTAATCCCTCTGAGTAAGGCACTTGTTTAAACAAAGTTAAGAGGCAAAAACTAAAAACTGTCTTTAAAGCTTGGCAGAAAATTGCCCATGTCAGTCTGTATCTGGGCGTATTTGCCCTGCTCAGAATAGCCTGTTTGGACTACATAGAAACCTCCCCCCCTCTGTTAGAAATAGTTATGTTAAGTATGGTTTAGAAAAGGGAAGAGTTGTTTGATTCATTAATAACAGCAAACTATGCCAAAAATATCATCCTCATATAGTGAGGGGAAAGTCTATAGGTGATGGGTGGGTGACAAGTCTTCCCCATATTACTGTGTATGGACCCAGTGAGCGCAGAGAAAAGGCATCCTCTCTCTCATTGTTCCCAAATCCCATCCCTTTCCTCATCCGAGGTGTCGTCGCAAGAACACACTGAGGCATGACAGTGTCAAAGCAGCCCCTTTCCCCCCCGAACCTAGGAGGCCGGCCGGTGGGAGGAGAGTATGGTAATTGTGAGAGGAGGAAGTGACCGAAGGGTACTGGAATGCGTCGAGATTAGTGGGAGTCGAGTCAGGCTGAAGGGAGACAGACGCGGGCTGACTGAGCGGCATTTTGACTGAGGGGACTTTAAAGTGCTGTGAACGGAGGAAAACATGCCCCATTTCACCGTGGTGCCAGTGGAAGACAGCGCTCCGTCAGCTTATGACAGCCTAGAGGGGATAAACTGGGTGGATTACCAGGACACGGGACAAGGATACCCTGGGCATGGGGACACTGTCAGCTCTGATGGTAAGTTTAGGACCAGACAAAGTTCTGCGCAACAGACTTTCTTGCTCTTGTGTATGTGTGAACAAAAAGGATGGTAGGAGGGAAGAAAAATGTGTCTTTTGGTTGTTTTTTGGTTTGCTTCTAATTTCTTTTCAAAGTTAGAAGTCTGTGACTCTGATGAAAACTCAGCCTACTCCGCTCAGCTGTGTGTTCCACCCTACAGCGGTCCGGTAACCATGGCAATTCTCCAACCAGCAGTTGCGGCCTCTCTGACAGTTCAGTTTTTTTTCTTTTCCCGGGGCTTCTGAAAAAGACTCGTCAGCCATTAGTGTGTGCACTTTGGGGGATTTTGGGGGGATCCGCAGAGGATTGGAGTCCCGAACTGAGACAAAACATTCTTGCAAACCCACTCCAAGGGCCTGGCATAGACTGTGGTGGCAACAAAAGGGAAGAAAAACAATTGGATAGACAAGGAGAGGCGTGGGGCGGGCTGGAGAGTAGAAGAGGAGGGGAGGGGGGGGTAGTTGGGTTTCTCTGTAATAAGACAGGCCTGGAGTGTTCTTCCCACCACACAAAAGATGGGCCTCGGTGGCCTGGGCTGCTTCTCTTTCTTTCCCCCCCCAGAGAGCAGCTGGTTTGCTGAGCTTTCCCTCGCTCCCCACTTCCCCCCGGGAGCCAATAAAAAGAGGGCCACTCCTCGACCTGAATGGAGAGAGGCGCGAGAACAAGGGTGGCAAAGAAAGGCAAAACAAATGACGGAGTTGCTAGCTGTGGGGGGACGGGATCTAATGCGAGCAGAAGAGAGGAGAGGCGAGGAGCAGTGGTGCACAGTTTTGAGCTAGCTTCTCATTCGAACATGACGGCAGACTTTCCAAAAAGGAAGTAACCGTAGAAACCACACAACTGCCCTGCCCTGGGTTTATTATGGTCTGGGCCTCCTACCCAGCCTCTCCAAACAGGCTGTGCGCAGGAGATCAGTTAAGGTAGCAAACTCGGCAAAGAGAGAATGAGATACTATGACCTACATAAACACCTCGCCAGCATGGCACCATTGCTGAGTTGAAGGATAGTTACTCTATTTTAATATGCATTTCCATCTTGCTTTTTGCATCGAAAGTGTTTTGTAAGGAACCATATGTAAGATTGTGGCCAAAACTGGTACTGCAATCACTTTCAAATTACTGTAGAACGGTGTATCCCCTCCCCCTCCCCCCTGACTCGAGGTTGCCAACCCGATTAGAGTGTGGCTACCCGACCCGAGCCCGACGGGACCCGACGGGTCGGGTCGGGTTCGGACAAATATTTAGAAATTGTAGTCGGGTTCAGACACATGGGGGCGATATGCATTGGAAGCTTTACATTTAAAATTCCTTATTATGTTGGGTAACCAACAGGTCTGCTTTACATGATGCAAATGTTTGTTTTTTGAGAATAAAGTAAAATGTAAAAAAGACCTAATAGCTTTCTTCCTGTGTGCAAGATTTGTTTATCGTGACAACGCATTTCAGGCATGCAGCCTGAAATGCACACGCGTTGTCACGACTACATAAACAAATGGTTATGCACATATGCACATAAGCACAGTCTTGGGTGACGTTAAAAAAAGTTGTTAGCCTATCAGGAGATTATTTGCATTGCATACTGTGGTAAAGACATAGGCTACCGGTAGGCTATAAGGTCGTCTCGTTCAACTGGATGAGGATTTCCTCGAGTTGCACCAATTAACGTCAATTCTGCATATCAGTGACAGAGGCACTGTAGTTTCAAAGACAGTTGCAGTTCATTTCACGACTTTTCGTCAATGGTAAGACAAGAATTCTATTTTAATAGGCTATGCTTGCTTGGGCCTCTTGTGTTAATGTGCGCTGTGTGTGACCTGCGTGCGTGCACGCTCATCTGATTCTGTAGACAATTTGTTGTGTGTTCCGTTTAATGGGCTAAAAAGACAGGCTATCCACAAACGTGAACGTTTAATCACTAGCATGAGAATAACTGAGGCATCATCTGCGTCGGGCTCAGGTCGGGTACGGACATAAAAATGAAAATGCCTGTCGGGTTTGGACGCAACTCTGTCGGACGCAGGCCGGGTTCGGACAGAAATTTGCGGCCCGATCCGCACTCTAAACCCGATGCAGAAACACTACTGACTTTGTGATTAGTAGATAGGTGGAGGGTGGCGCATCAGGCCAAAACACAACATGACATGACAAAACACAACATCAACATCAGTTTTTAACTTTTTAACTTTTTAAATGACAATATCCTGGCCAGACTACTGTTGTCAGTGATATAAGTATTTGAAATGAACATGATTTCTTAATGTCTAGTGACATATCAGGGCCATTTTATGATTAATTGAAGTACATCTCTTACATATGGTTCCTTTAAATTAGGATCTGAATTCAAAACTACTGGAGACTGAAGCAGAGAGGGGAGGAGCTTTGAAAGAGGGATAGATGGAAAATGCTGATTCAAACTCCACTTCAAAGTGTGCGCTGAATTCCGCTCGTCTCATTCGATTCATCTGCTACCTTTTGGTGTTCCACATTATTTACTATCCTACTCTCACTCTTTGTTGTAAGCAATTCCTATTTGTGTCCTAATTTTGTCCTTTTGATACTTGTGTATAGGCCTACTTCAACAGTTGTAGAAGCATCTGACCTTAAATGCTCCCACACACATTTCCTCAATATATATTGTCTTAGCAGAGGTCAGTCTGGCAAGGACATCAACACCAGAGCTCATCTTGAACCTCACTGTCTGTTATCCTAATTAAGAGGGTCTCAAAGGAGCTGAGGTTGATAGAGAGACTCGAGAGAGAGAGAGACAAGGAGCTGTGAGACAAATACCAAGACAAGACAAGGAGCTGTGAGAGAAATACTGAGACAAGAAAGAGACAGCCTTGAGAGAAATAGTAAAGCGTAAGAGTGGACTGTGAGAAAAATAATGACCAACCCAGGGGACTGTGAGAGAAATGGAGACATAAAGAAGTGAGAAGAGAAGAGAGGAGAGTGAGAAGAGAAGAGAGTGAGAAGAGAAGAGAGTAGAGTGAGAAGAGAAGAGAAGAGAGTGAGAGTGTGAGCAGCGACCTGGCTTGAGCCCCCTCTCCTCAGAGGCCCCTGTGTAGCTGGAGAGAGAGGGGGGCCGGCCAGGCAGAGGAGACCTACTTCTTACTCTGGGGAGGGACGCTTTGGAGGAGGGGGGGGGGGGGTACCGGCAGCACTGAGCAACCAGAGGAGGGGGCTGCTGGAACCAGAGCAGAGTGAAGACGGCCACAGAGCTAACTTTGTTCCAGCTGGTGAACTCTGCTCCGTTTCAGCACTGGACTGCACACTGTGACCATTGTGCCCAGGACCAGCACTCCAGCTGAGCCGCACAGAAAAAGAGAGTGAGAGACAGAGAGCAGGCTCAAGTGGTCCACCCCATAATTCCATTAACGCCGTGGCAACAAGGCCATGTCTTGTGTGCGACTCAAGGAGCGTGTTTGTGAATGAGCATGTCACGCATCTTCAGCATATCGCCATGACGCAGCAGAGTCAGACAAACACTATCCTCAACAATGTGCCGCTCATGCGTTCACTTCCTGTGGCCTTGTATGGGTGAACACTGTTGCTAGTCCTAGTCCTAGTTTTTCGGTGGCCCGCATATCTGAGATGACATTAGCTGGTGGAAGATAAACACGGAGGGGTTACGCAGTCCCAGCAGACACAGGGCCTCACAGACAGCTGAGTCTGGGGTGTGTCTGGGGGGAGGTGAGGTGGCCCACTAACAGCTGGGCTACTGCTGTAAACCCACACGCAGGAGATCAGACAAGGGTAGACAGAGTTGGGGGGTATGAGTACAACAATTATGTTGGCCTGAGCAGAGCCATATAAAGGTATATATACGGCTCTGGGTCTGAGGTGGTATCAACACCTATCTGTTTATCAAGTTTGTTATCAGAGTGTTCTAGTTCTAGTCTTCTTAACAAGACAGACTTAATCTCTATCTGCTGAAATTTAGAAAAATATGTACAAAGTTACATAAATGAGTCATTACATGTAATTTTATCATAAGTTTTCAAAATATCTCAAACAGACTCCTACTTTCAGTTCTGTAACACAAACCCTTTCACCACACACACACACACACACACAAACAGCAGTTGTTAACCCTGAGGGAGAAGTTATTCGAAACATATGAAAACAACTCAGTTCTATTTTTGACCCGAGGGCCTGCAATCCTGTGCAACAGAGAATAGCTGAGCTCTCTACATCCTCCTGCTCTGACTACAATGTGTCTCCCTAAGTGGGGTATTAGTCCGAGCTCAAAGAGACCAACACACACAGCAGTTGGTGACCAACCCGTCTGCCGAATTAACTTGCCCTGACTGGCATTGCGAACTGGCACCAGACCAGGTGGCCGGCATAAAAGAGCTCTTTCAATGCCACAGAGCCCAACAGAGCAGCATATGTTTTGC
Source organism: Alosa alosa (assembly GCF_017589495.1). NCBI lineage: Eukaryota > Metazoa > Chordata > Actinopteri > Clupeiformes > Clupeidae > Alosa > Alosa alosa. The sequence continues at coordinate 7,716,142 of NC_063202.1, forward strand.
TGAACAAATCAATTTCAAGAGTGTAATGCAGCAGTAATGTATATCATCCATGACAAAGCACATTCTAAGAAACTCAAGGAACAGATTTGTCAGTGGATTAACATGTCTGTCCCAGAGAAAAGCAGGCTCAAGAAAAGAGTGTGGTACAGGCAAGTTCTCCTCATCTCAGCACATCACCCACCGCCTCCTCATTCATTCCTCATCGTTAGCACACATCAAAGCCCTAGCACAAAGGCCAGATGCAGGCGCTTAGCATTCCTCCTCTTTATACCACTACAGTTGCTCTCCTTTCTACTTTTATGACAGGCCTATTATGAATAATGATTGACAGGCGGATGCTTCAGAAAAATTTGCTTTTTTTTTCCTGCTGAAAATGGTGGTGGTGGTGGTGGTGGGAATAATGTTATAATAATGAATAATGAATAATGTTAATAACAGCACCATCTTCATAATCTGCTCCATCTATTTGAGGGGGAAATTATCATCACAAAACAAGAACACCTAGGTAATCAGATTGACCTCCCACTTCCACAAATGAAATCAAATGAATGTACAAGACGTCACACTAAGCAGATTAGAACATGGCGTGGTTTCATAGATAAAAACCAAAATGTAGAGGCATATAATTTGCATCCATACCTGGCTTGTGAGTTACAGTTGGGAAAGGAAAGGAGTTAGAGGCAGTCCCTAAGTGTAAGAAAGAACTACATTACAACTACTACATCAATAAAACAACGTCACAAGAGCCTCTACAGCCAATTTGATTAGTTCCTGTGTACATCACTACAGTTTAGGCAAATCACTTGCATGTGATCTTCTAATCATATTCTGCTTCGACTGATCTGAAACCAGTACACACTTAATCAAATTTGAGTCATGCAAATTTGTTTGTGCTCTAGAACACAAATGTTTTACTTTTTGAAGTTCTCAACATCTTCGAAGGTAACAGAAACCCAACAGAGAGTGATGAATTTCATCCTTCTCTTGTGACTACCATAACAAAGCTTACAGTAAATACAAAGACTGTAGAAGTTCAATATTCCTCAACATGTCATATATAAACAAATAAAACAGCCCTTTCCCCTACATAAGACCCAGACTTAAATAAGCTGTAAAATGACACATGAACAACATTCAAATATCCAAAATGTCTCCTGGAATGAACCAGGTATCTATCTATATCGATCTCAATCTGCTATACAGATAAATGTGTTCTATCGCACCTGTACTGGGTCTGGATGACTGAGACCCAGAGCTTCTGCTGCTTTCCTGTGTGGAGGTTAAGAGTCAGAGAGGGTTAGGAGACTGATGTGATGGCAGCAACTCCTTGGGATCAACACCTGATGCAAGTCAAAAACAGACCTTATATAAATGTTTGAGCTCCTTGCCATCTAATGACCACTCCTAAACACACCCCTTTGAAGTACACACACATCAGACCCACACAAACTCATGTGGCTCAAAAGCACTCTTTGAGCCAGGACATGAATGAAACCGTCAGGTATGCCACCATAACACAACACTTTGCCAAGGCACAACACGAAGCAAAGCGGCCTAAGCCATGTGGCTTTTGTTTTAATGAACTCCATAAATGTGCATTAAATGAGAATTTTCAGTGATAAGCCTTCATGCCTAAGAGGCTAATAAGGTGGTAAATTGTTTTGGATGGCTAATCGGATTTAGAGCACACATTTCCCAGAGCACAGCCTGGCCTCCCCCTAGTGATAGGAAAACATTCACTGCTAAAAGTGAAACAAATACACGCGCACATTGTTCTCTCTCACTCTCTCTCTCTCTCTCACACATACACACATACACAAATGGACACATAGAGACACACAAACAGACAAACAGAGTCAGTCTGTGGACAAGATCTTATACTAATGCTGGCACAGCAAGTACTGTAAGACTTATCATGTCTGCTACAGTACAACTCATCAGTTTCCTTCCAACCATTGTTCATCAACAACAGCAGAAACCACAAGTCTATGGCCAGAGAAAAATGTTTATGTCACATCCTGTCCACATGCCCATAAATGACTGGCTCTTCAAGCACCCTATGAACATTTTATCACAGGAGCACCGACAGAGCAATTCATTAAATAAGCTAGTATGCTTAGACGTAAACCCTCAAATGCCCTCAGTTTAGTTTTTTACAAGTAGCCAACATCACATGGTGTAAACTATGGACATACTACAGATTGAGTAACAACAGCAAACCTGAAAACTGCACGCAAGCTACTAGTACTCTCAGGAGTGTAGTAAAAGCTCAACACAGCAAATGCTTCTCAAATGGAGATTGTGAGTTTTGCTTTGTTGCCATTCCTTGATGTCATGAACTGTGAGGCATTCTTCTAGAGGCTCTGTTGACTTGTCCAGGCTTGCCATCATAAAGTCAGAACTTTTCTTTATAAGCTCAGCCCAGCAGGGCATAAGAGTGTGCTTGATATTTCCGTGAAACCTGTAATCGCTTTAATGAGATGTCCAGCATGTGGTCAAAGGGAAACAGCCAGCATTTCTTTAATAAGACGTAAGCCAGCAGAGTTAAAATGAGACTGTCAAACCAAAGCATAATCTGACATTTCTTCTCATAATGTCCCATCATTTCACTCTCATACTCTACAGACCTTCATTCTCTCTAAGGACAAGTGAAAATCGCTGAGATCAATATTGACAGTACACTGATGCACACTTAAAAAAACACAAACCAAAGGAAGATATGGTAATGGCTCAAAATTAGAACAGGAGAAATACCATTGGCAAACACTAGAGAGCAGCATACACAACAATCTAAGTTGTTATCCATCCGGTGTGCTGACGTCAATACTGGCCTGACTTCAGCCTTTCTACATTTTCCACAAAATATTCTCCTGATAGGCACAATCACAGACCATTCTTTCATCCTCCCACACATACAAACAAGTCCTTGTGGCTTCTGTTCATCTGACTAAGGTGCCATAGTATTTCAAAAGAAAAACAGCTAATGGTATGTGAAATACCCTCGGAATCATTTTTTTACCGAAGCTTACTGTCATGTTTTGACTTGTCTTCACCCAAGCTAAAATCTTTAGAACTGGTTGAGTTGTACTCTCTTTATCCTAATGCATGTGGATGATGGGAGATTATTCACACACCACAGCCTCCACTGTGTGTGTGTATCTAGTTTGTGCTGTGTCCCCTGGTGTGCAGGGTCAGTATACCCCCCACCCCTACCCTACTACAGCTGACTGAGTGATAGTGTGCCCTGGATTTTGCCTTGCTTGTTCTGGAGCTGCTATGCTCTGAGCACAAACCGCTGCATTCCACAGAGGAAGCATGCCGACCCACCACACCAGCAGCAATGGCAGTGCAATTGTAGACACAGGTGAGTGAGGCACCTCCAGCTGCCCAGCTGGGGCAGAAGAGGGCTGATTGTGTGGGGTAACTCACCTGGTCGCACACCTTTCACTTTTTTAACCTGCCCAGCTGTTTTTTTTTCTCGCCATGAGGAATTATTAGGCACCGTGCAGACGCGTTTCAAAAGGGCACAGAGCTAAAGGTATTTGCCATGGCAAGATTTGTTTGAGGAGGATTCAGCATTGCAAACTGGTATGTTGTGTGATGGACCAAAGGTTATGTCAGGATGTCAGAGCATGCATTTGCTGGTGAAAGGGACAAAGGACGTCATGCTAAACCATTGAGGTTTGTTGCAGTTCTTGAGTAAAGTCTGAAGACATGCATGTTAACTTCTTTTTAGTTGTACTAATTAGTGTATTGACTGATCCATACACTTGACCAGACCTAAAGTTTTAATGCTGTACTCAGAGCCGGACAGTAACGGAGTACATTTACTTGAGTACAGTACTCGAGTACGATTTTGAGGGATCTGTACTTTACTCGAGTATCATTTTTGGGGAGTAAGCTACTCATGACTTTACTCAAGAACATTTGAGAGGCAAATATTGTACTCTTTACTCCACTACATTTCTATCCTTAACCGTGAGTACCCTTTACTTCTTCTAAAAAAAAGAAAAATGTAGGAAACCCTCAATTTGTTGTTTCCCTCTCAAACGTGATTGGATTGTGCAGATGCCACTGATTGGGACAGCCTATCAGCAATCACCTTCAGCTTTCCATACCATGGACGAAACAATGGATGAAGACGCAGCAGGTTTCTAGATGCCGGGAATGTGCCAACCCGTGGCCCCACCTCACCAGACTATTTCAATTTGCTGAACAAGTTACAATGATAGTTTTCGCTTCAAGTGTTTCAATTACAAAATAGTATTTTGTATTTGAAATACGTATTTTAAATACATGTATTAGAAATACTGCCCATCCCTGGAAACATGGTAAAAAGATGGAAATGACTTGATTTTACTTTCAATTCCTTTTACATTCTCCAAGGTATTAATATTAACATTTTTCATAACTCCATGTAGGACGTTTCTGTACATAAATGTAAGCACTGTGGCAGTAGTAATGCAATATTTAGAAAATGTACTCTTGTACTATTGATATTCAAGTACTTTTAAAAACAAGTACTTCAGTACTTTTAGACATCTGACTGTTTGTACTTGAGTAAAATTTAGCTAGGGGTCTCTGTACTTTTACTCAAATAATGAAGCTGTGTACTCTGTCCGCCTCTGGCTGTACTTCAGTGTATGTAACTAAAGTATAATATGGGATGCATACAGTTACAAGAAAAATGAGAGGAAGAATTTAAGCAATGCCACGGTCACAACTACACTGCATACACACTAACATCTGTATTGACGAAAGTGTTTACTGTTGATAAAAACCAATTTGGATTTTGCTTGGAAGCATGGCAAACAATCAGGCCAGTATAAACACTAGACTAATTGCTGATGCCACTGCTGAAGTCCAGTCTGAAAGAGTTCATTTGCTCTTATTTGTTCTTGCGTAGAAGCCTTTGTCCTTGGTGTTTCATTTTAACGCTTCAGTGGTCAATGAGAATGTCAGAATAAGAAAACAATTACAGGTCTTCAGACTCAGTGACCTGGGATAAGAGTGTAGTTACAGTGATAGTGTGTGTGTGTGTGTGCATGTGTGTGTGTGTGTGTGTGTGTGTGTGTGTGTTTTCAGTGAGAAAGATGTACAAGGACACAAACGCGTACTCACCCACACATGCACACACACTCTCGCACACCAATTGCTCACACAGGACGGCAGAGACAGAGAAATTGATTCACTCTGATTGGCTCAGGGTAGCGGAGAGGACCCAAGGCCACATGACAGTTAGTCTCTTCCACACTACACTGGGACATTTACAGGGATGGGGAATTAGCTCCCTGATTGTGAGGACACAGCCTCCCCATATTCTTCATAATAATCATTACTTTAGTCATTTAAGGGCACTGGAAATAGTACACAAAACAGACGGAAAATACAGACATGAATTTGGTTGTTTCTGTGTGAACTAAACAAGACGAGACACCAATATTCATCTCACAGAGATTGTACTGTACTACTCATGCTGAGGCACAAAGTGGAGGAAAATCAATGGTAGTTTTCATCCAAGAGCTAGATTGTTATCAGCCCAATCTGAAACCTTACAAAAGCCAATTACACAAACACCACCCATCAGAAGATGACATTATATTCTGCGCAGCATAAGCAGCCTGTTTTTTTTGGCGGTTTTGTTTGTGCTTTTGTCTGCCATAAAGCTTTGGTGGGTGTTGCACTTCTTGTGGTGTAGTTCCGATTCCAATTAAAAGAATGCGGTGGTGTGCACTTATGATTCCAATGAAAATGGTCTGTTTACGCAATAACATCAGTTCATTATGAAACACGTGGAACATTGTATGTAGACTCACACTTTCACAGGAAATAATTAAATGCTTTGGTCATTGCTGTGGTGTAGGTAATGCAGTTCTAAAGAGCACTCTGTTGATATAGGCTACTAACTCTGTTCAGTGTTTCCAAACATATCATGTAGCTAACCATGAGACTGCCTCAGTGCAAATGCAAAAAGGCCCTACTAGGTTTTGAAAGCGGCCCATCCCCCAAATAGGACAAACAGCACGGACTGCGTGATTCACCCTGAACAAAAATAAGTTCTGAAGCATTAGCATCTGTTTCATCCATACTGTGTTAAACTCAATGTGTTTCCTCTGCTCTATTCCAGGCCATGGAAATCATAAAGAGGACAGCCCCTTTCTCAGCAGCAATGAGTCAACATCAAAGAAGAATGATTACTATGACAAAAATCTGGCTTTGTTTGAGGTGAGAGCACCTTTAAGCCACCATTCTACTCTGTGTCCTTTCAAGCAAATAACCACCTCTGGCAGCTTCTTGACAATTTGTCTCTAACATTATACCCTTCTCACTTAGTATTTACTGAAAAAGCAGTGGCATCAAAGTGGTGTACTCATGTGAATAGCCTGTTTATTATGACCGCCGCTAGCGAAGCGGTCATTTAGGGATTGTCAAAGTTTTTTTTTTTTTTTTTTTTTTTTTCCCCATCATCTACTTCCTGAATTTTTGGTCAACGATACCCGGGACACCGAACCACCGGGGCACATGAAATTTGGTGGGTATGTAGCCCCACTAGACTTACGGAAAAAAATTGTTTCGTCCCCGGGGGCCACTCCCCCCCGTGCTGGGCCCCCCGAACCGCAAAAAAAGCCGTTTTTCCTAAATAACTACCTGAACCGTGACACTGAGGATGAAGAATCTTTTATGGTATGTTGGTCTCAAGGGCCCACATCAATCTGGCCCATAATCACTCATTTGTGATTTGCATTTTTTGATTTCTTAAAAGATTGAGCTTGGTCTGGTGAAAGCCAGACTAGCCATGGACCTCAGTTACACAATGCAAGGGAACATGAATCAGCCCAGGCGCGCCTGCAGGTGTACGTCCGTACGCACTGTGCGTACCATCAGGCTACTCAACACCAAGAGAAAATTTCCCGTGTGTGTGTATTCACACCAAATTGGCCCACCATACCTTCCCAACTATGGACAGTATCTCCCATTAGCTGCATGCCATCAGGCTACAATTTACAATTTTCTATTGAAGTTAGTGAATACCTTATCAAAATTAACGCGCACACATTTTGTTTGAGCAGGAGAGAGAGAATACGCACGCAGGCACGCAACTAGGCTACTTGTTTTCTTTTACTCAGCTATCTATATTATCAGCACACAATGTTGAGATAATTCACTAACTCAATACTCATCATGGATATCACAAGTTTAAACAACGAAAACAGAAAGGATGGATGCAGCAAAGCTAGGGGAGTTATTCCAGATGGGCAAGAACAAGGTAGGCAATTGCTTGTCAGAACGTTAGACTGCATTAGACAGCTGTTTAAAGCCAGACGTCACGGTAGGCTAGAACAAAACTAAAGGTAACTTTAGCCTGTATAGGGCTTAGGGTTGCAAAATTCCGGGAATTTTCAAAGTTGGAAACTTTCCATGGGAATTAACGGGAATATATGGGAATTAACAGGAATAAACGGGAATTAATGGGAATAAACTGGGAATTTTTAATATGGCAAGTTAGTCTATAACAGGGAACTTAAATGTAGTGGACAAAACCCCATCTTGCAGCATAATATTAGTTAAAACAACCTGATTTAATGCAATTTCAGTCAAATTTCTACCCTGCACATATGTCAATCACATGCACACAGCAATCGGCATAGGCTGCTAGACATAAAGGAAACCTATGGTGCGTTCATAAAACCTGACCCTAGCCAGATGAATGTCGTTCCGCTTAGCTCCGCCTAGCTTCACTCACATCCATCTGGGACCTCTTCCATTGAGAGTGATTTCTCCAACCAACTTTATGGTTTAGCCAATCAGGACGCAGGGCGGGAGTTTCATAGATGTGACATAGCGTAGATGCGACTGTGAGTCTGTTATTAGCGTCACGGGTTGGCTTCGATGTGAGTGGTTGAAGTAGCACGTCAATAGATGACGGACAAGTGGCTTATTCAATCATATTCCGGTTCCAGATGGATGAGTGGAGCTAGGCGGAGCGAAATTCATCTGGCTATTGCCAGGTTAGCGTTCATATGCATGGGGAAAAAATGTTCCAACCAATCAGATTTTGTTGTTGAGTGGTGTAGTGTATCTTGGGCAGTTCAGTGTTGCTAGTTTAGCACACCAGTAAACCATAGGCAGAGAATGGGATCCCCGCTAGCATGCTAGCTAGCTTTGTATGCTAAGCAAAAATCCGAACATACAAATCATATTGCTTATTACGAAACAAAATGTTAATGTTTGTATATGAAACAGTTTGTATGAATTACCAAAATTCCATGTTCATTTCCGTAAATTCCCATTAATTCCCATAATTTCCTTTAATTCCATGAAAGTTTCCAATTTGGAATATTTCCAAAATTCCCCAGCTTAACTTCCCATGGTAAGTTTCCGGAAAGTTTCCAGAAATTTACCGGAAATTTTCCGCCCCTTTGCAACCCTAATAGGGCTGTGTCAAGTTGTCCGAATGAATAGGTCATTGAAGACGTTGTTGTATTATTGCATGTGAATGTTACTATGCTACTTTTTTGCTGACCAATGCACGGACCTAAAACCGGGAAACTGACAAATATTGTCCACGGTCCACGGTTCAGTGATGGGTGTGCGTTCCATAGCATTAATTCCTGCAGGCGCCCCTGAATCAGCCTATATTTGCACGAACAATAACGGACAACAGCTCTTCAACTTTGGCCCGTTAAAATGTGTATGAACAGTCTAGCGACGCATTTCATCAAGGCCCATTTGGACATGTCAGTTATTTGCACCACTGGTTAGATGTAAAACAGCATTTCGTTTCAGACTACTGTTACTTAATTTGTGCATTAACAATAACGTTTCAGACTACTGTTACTTAATTTGTGCATTGACAATAAAGTATTACATGAACTAAAGATGACTAAAATCTTGTGTAGAAGAAGAAACATTCACAAACAATCCATCCATCCAAAAATGACCTTTGTTTTTGATAGCTGTTGAAAACGGCATGGAACTGACAGAGATTTTGTTTATAAATAAATAAATAAATTAATTAAATAAATAAATAAATAAATAAATAAATAAATAACATTATGCTGATACCTTTTGCTTTTCCCAAATACAATGTAGCCTACAGGTGTAAGTGACCTTTCATCAATCCAGTTGCAATGGATGAACTGTGATGAATTGCCCTACTTGTGATTGTTTAGAGATTTTAAAGTTTTTATAACAATGCTACATCTTCTTTGGCTATTCTACAATCTATTCACCTTTTCAGCACCAGTAGGCTACTTTCTGTGCAGCCACACACACACACTCAGGCATGCCAAACAAGCATACACAAAAATTTCAAGAGTGGGGGATGGAGTAAAATATGGAGACAAATTGAAGTGTGATTTATTTTCGCGGAACGGATGTACAGGACTGAGCGGCGGTCATATTTTGTACCGCTATGCGGTACATCTAGTTATTATTATTAACTATCTGAGCCTGCATAAAACTTGGTACCTCTTGTGTCCTGCAGGAGGAGCTGGACATCAGGCCCAAGGTGTCCCATCTCCTCAGCCGGCTGGTCAACTACACCAACGTGACCCAGGGGGCCAAAGAACATGAGGAGGCTGAAAACGCAGATGCATCCAGAAGAAATATCCCAAAGGTTAAGATCATCAGAGATAGGCGAACCATAGTCACAAGAACCTTACAATTTATTAATCTATGATATTAATAATAATAATAATAATAATAATAATAATAATTAAAAAATCTCAAGCTATTCTTCTCTATTAACATCAAGCAACAACCTTTCTGACCAAAATTGTAGAATAGTCACTTAAGTAGTGTATGAACTGGTCAATCAAATCCTTATTGATATATATACAGCGGGGAAAATAAGTATTGAACATGTCAACATTTTTTTCAGTAATTATACTTCCAGTGAGGCTATTTGCATGAAATGTTCACCAGACATTAGTATTAACTTAGGTAATCCACACATATAAAAAAAATCCTAACATTAATGTCCATAAGTAGAGTTATGAGCAAAAAAGTGGAATGGCACAGGGAAAAAGTATTGAACACGCTAAGAAAAAGCAGTGCACAAAGGCAAGGAATGGCCAGGGACGAGCTGGAATCTATACGCAGTTAGAGAGTAATTATCCCTCATATCTGTGCAAATTAATATAAGATGGATTAGTACATATTAATGAGCTATAAAAGGTTTTTCATTACCAAGGTGTCACATAAGAAACATTTCATAATGGGTAAAAAGCAAAGAGCTCTTCCAAGACCTTTGCAACATTATTGTTGCAAAACATATCAGTGGAACTGGTTACAGATGCATTTCAAAACTTAAGAATCATCCAGTAAGCAGTATTGGAGCCATTATCTGCAAGTGGAAGGAACATCACTGCATCATCAATCGGCCATGCACAGGATCTCCCCTGACAAGATTTCTGACCAGGAAGTCAGAAGGATAGTCAGAAGTGTAGCCTGAAGTGTAGAAGAGCCAAGGACCACTTGGAGAAAGCTCCAGAAAGACTTGGAGGCAGCAGGTTCAATTGTTACAGAGAAAATCATAGGTAATGCACTCCACCGCCATGGCCTCTATGCACGCTCACGCCGCATGACTCTATTACTGAAGAAAAACATGTCGAAACACGTTGAAAGTTTGCTACACAACAAAAAAGTATTTAAGAAATTTCAGTAGGCGTGTTCAATACTTTTTACCTGTGGAATTCCACTTTTTTACTCATAACTCTACTTATGGACATTCATGTTTGGATTTTTTTAATATGTGTGGATTATCTAAGTTAATACTAATGTCTGGAGAAAATGTCATGTGAATAGCCACACTGGAAGTATACTTACTGAAAAAAATGTTGACGTGTTCAATACTTATTTTCCCTGCTGTATATATATATATTTTTTTTTAAAAGTGGTTACTTAATGGTAATTTTGATTTGCCTCAAACATTAACTCCTATGAACAGACATCAGAAAGTTATTTGAACGAATCAGAGACAGGAAAGCAGTAAGCAAGGATGAGACAGAGGTAAGACCTGACTGTAGATGATTAACAAGTGATTAACAAGTAAGCTATCCGGCCTGCTGTGGGTCTGGCAAAAGTAAGTCTGAAATTATTCATGGCTGATTTATAGTTGACTTGAGTCAGGGTTTGTAAAGGGCTGAGCAAGGGAAGTTCAAAAATGTACCACACACTGTATAGCACATTCCATGCATGCATTTAAGAATTCAGAGTTATGTGTCTAGCTACGACCCTAGTTAGACATCAGTACACGATAAGTGATCATGCCCTACATTTGCAAATAACTAATGCTTCCATTGGGGTCAGTTCTCTCTAAGCATGAATGACCCAGATGCCACTAATCAATGCTCCTGATCAATGGCACACACTCATGGAGCCATCTGTGGTGCAAGCCTCAACCAACCTCTAAGTTTTGTTTTTTTTACATAAAAAAGATTACATACAAGACTAATACACTTGCAAATCTCCTTGCAGTGTTTCCCAGAGAATTGAATTCCATTTGTGGTGGCTGGTTTGCAGAATTAACTTGAATGCAACAGTTTTTAACAAATTAGCACAGCGTGGTTATGATGCTAACCAGATTTAAGCACAATTTAGTACAACCTGGAAAATCATTGTGTGGTGTTCAATGTTGATATTGTGGTGGGCCGCCACAAATAAGTCAATGTATGGGAAACACTGCCTTGGTAGAGGAATACAGTGGCTTACATGGTGTGAATGTGCTTCACATGTAGCATTTCCCTTCAGTTTTGCAAGTCAGTTATTATTGGATGGTTTTCTATATTGGATGGTTTGTATTTAGGGATGGGCATCGTTAAGAAATTATCGATATCGATGCCATTGTCGAGTCTGCTTATCGATGCGATTCCTTATCGATTTCCATATCGATTCCTGTACCATTTGCTGAACACTTACAGGATGGCTTTGAGAGTTGTTGGCTTTGAATGTTTAATTTAAAGTGATTTTAGAGAATGAATATCAAGTGTGCAAGATCAATACAGAAGTTGAATGCTTTAAAATTTCTGAAAAAGTAGACATTTCTAAAACAAAGCTTTGTATTGGAATCGTTAGTGGAATCGTTAACATGTGGGTTTGTACGATTCCGATGGATCGGAACGTTTGGAACCGGTTCCTAACCGATACCTGGAACCGATTCCCAAGCCTATTTGTATTATTGTCAGTGCATTAGCATAGGCCTAGTGACATGACTCTGTTTTATTCCTGTGTCTTTAGTCACCAAATATGGGCACGCTGATGGGTGTCTACCTGCCCTGTCTACAAAACATCTTTGGTGTCATCCTCTTCCTCCGACTCACCTGGATTGTGGGCATGGCTGGAGTTGTACAGTCCTTCCTCATAGTTCTCATGTGCTGTGCATGTGTAAGTCTATTACTGGAACTCCGAGGACATTTGTGTTGCTAAATCAATTTCAACACGTCACTGTCCTCATGAGACCATTAACGTCAGTAAATCTGTTTCTAGAATAAAAACACAAATACTCTGTACACATGTCTTATGTTTGTCAACAAACATGATACTGACGGACATAATTAATTAAAGCTGCAGTTAAGCTATTTACGAAAATATAACTTCTTTTTAGGGTGTTACATTGGCATCTACATCAGCCTGAGAAAAACATCCTCTCTCACAGTAGCAAGTCCCCTAGCCTACACTTGATGGCAGGAAATGGCACAGACTTAAGCAATTCACTTCCCAGACAGCAAAATAGTTGCAGATAGATAACTTGTCGTGCATATGAAAAAAAAGCATAAAATGTTATTGACGAATGATGGTTTAGGCCTTATGAACAAGAGTGGACACAACAGGCCAACTCTTTTCAGAGTGCCTCAATAGCCCATGTGCTGATCTGTGACAACTGACAGACACAGCTTCCTCACCTTTCTCTTTACCTATCCCATTTCCCTTAGCTATCCAGGAAGTTTGAATTGTAGCCCAACACAAAACGCCATTATAATACTTATTTAAGTAGGCTAAAGATATGATAAATGTTTTTTTTATTATTATTATTCCATGTCTATCAGCTACAGGCCTGTTATTTTAATGTTTGTTTGTTTGTTTTTTCATCTTACAGACAATGCTCACTGCTATATCTATGAGCGCAATTGCTACTAATGGAGTTGTGCCAGGTAAGCTTAAGGGTTAAAACTCCCTTTTAAGAATCTGTCAGTTGTACTGACCACTATACAGTTTGGTGTCTGGAGAAGCTGGAGTGGTCCTTCACCCTTCTCATGATATAGACCTGCCTGTTGCTTTGTTCTTCTAGCTGGTGGGGCATATTTTATGATTTCCCGCTCTCTGGGCCCAGAGTTTGGAGGTGCTGTGGGACTCTGTTTTTACCTGGGAACGACATTTGCAGCAGCTATGTACATATTAGGAGCAATTGAAATATTTCTGGTAAGTCAGTAGTGTTTATGTTTTAAACCTATGTTTTACTAGGCTACTGATTTTTAATAATTTCATTTAACCTTTTGTTTTCCATGTATGTCGCATAATGTACTTGTATTGTGTTCCTGTTCCATAGAAATACCTGGTACCGCAGTCAGCAATATTTCACTCTACCGATATGCACGGAGCAGATGGGGCCATGCTCAACAACATGCGGGTCTATGGCACTATATGCCTCAGTATGATGGCACTTGTCGTATTTGTGGGGGTTAAGTACGTCAACAAGCTGGCCTCCCTCTTCCTGGCCTGCGTGCTCATCTCCATCGTGTCCATCTATGTTGGAGCTGTGATGTCCAGCTTCAACCCACCAGACTTTTCGTAAGTTAAGACAGAGAGTAAAGGGCAGCAGTCCACAAAAGAACAACATCATTTATTTCTTTTCAGGTTCATTCATTAATTACGGGTAGAATGGAAGACACGACACACCGCTACAATGATTCCAGTCCACTATATAATTTCCTCACATTAATATTCCAGAGGGCATTCATGATGGCATTCATGTATGTTCTCTGGCCTTGTTTGTGCTTGTGCTTGACAGTGGTCAGGACATTGGTCGTCATTGGCCTTTTCCTGTTTACTCTAACACTTAACATGCAGGATTTGTATGCTGGGAAACCGGACACTGGTGAGGGATCTCTTTGACACGTGCGGGAAGACCGTTGTGGAGGGCAACAACACCGTACCAAGCCAACTGTGGAGAATGTTCTGCGGCTCAGGAAATGCTACTAGCCTCCACTGTGACGATGAGTACTTCAACCAGAACAATGTTACTGAAATACAGGGAATTCCTGGCTTGTCCAGTGGTGTAATTAGCGGTAAGAATCATTCAGTTGTGGATAGAGTACTGTAATTGGTGCAATGCCACATGTATTTTTAAAATGTGATATGTTACTTTTATATATATATAAGTATATATACTCTTTTGATCCTGTGTGGGAAGTTTGGTCTCTGCATTTATCCCAATCCATGAATTAGGGAGCAGTGAGGGGTTAGGTGCCTTGCTCAAGGGCACTTCAGCCGTGGATGTGGGCATGGGAGTGCAGTGCTCGAATTACGTGGGAGCCAGAGGGAGCCGAGCTCCCTTAGAGTGAGGACTGGCTCCTATAAAAACAACAAAGTCAAAAATCTGAGGGGGTCTCTTATATCTGAAGGTGTCTGGCATTGTAATTTAATCTTAAACAACGCTCATTATCCATCCCTGAACGATCTCTTACCAGTAGGCTAGGCCAGGGGTTCCCAAACAAGGCCCCCCAAATACCACTAGATTCTGGCCAAGGACCCCCTTATTAAACCCATCGACAATACTATGGCAAATGTAAAAATACATTAAGCTAATCCTAATAATTATTTTAGCCACAAACACTTCACGATGGAGCATACAGTGCGTAAAAATTTTATTTGGGGCTTTCTGCTATATGAGAGCTATCACGACTATTATTCCCAGTCATTATCATGGAAAATATAATGTTCACATATGCGTCACATTATTATAATGGCATTGTATAACAACCCTCATAGTAAAAGGTATATTTGACATTTTTCAAATGTATTTATGTGTTGCTTTTGTTTTTTCCTCCAACTTGCTGAGACCCCCCTGGCACCCTCTCGCGGCCCCCACTTTGAAAACCACTGGGCTAGGCTACGTTAAATTAAAATATAGGCTACTACTGGACGTAGACCTACCCTACGCTCTTGAACGCAGCATGACTGCACTATACCATCACACCACTATAGCCTATGAGAAAACCGCATAGCCTAATATCGATTTGACAGCACTCGCAAGTCCGAAGAAGTCACCCTGCTTTGATGCGAGTGTTTTGTCTATTTACATAGGCGGTCATTGGGCTGAAAAAGTCCTGTTTGCTGTTGAACTTGCGCTTCGCCTCTTCTGTGTTTATTGACAAAAATGAAATTATGGCCCATAATACAGCCTACTTCAATGATTGTGTGAATTGATCTGCAACTATCCTCTGCCATTCAAGCTCCGGAAAGTTCCCAGACATTTTGAAACACCTGTTAGCAATCTCTGATGGCGGAATATTCAATGGCTACCCAATGGCTACATCTCATCACGCAGTGCAAATTCCAAAATTGTTCGTCTATTTATTTCCACGGTTCAACACACGAGACGACTGAACACCCCGGTGTTGATATCACTATGTGTACATTAGCCTATAATACTAGAACATAGTTTGGCTGCAATGGCTTTATTCATTTCTGCCAGTTAGTGCATTTTCCCTGTGTATAAGTTAAAGACTACATGCATTATTGTGTTTTAATTTAGCCTATCTGAGACGGTGGTATGGTTCAAATGAGTTACGTTGTTAAATTGAGAATGACACTCAGACTAAACTAAGTTTAGTCTATTTTTTTGTATTGTGAAATTGAAATGAAATATGGACTATTGCAATCAATAATATGTTGAAATTAATTAAAAGGAATCAATTTCTATCAAATCTGTCAAGTTATAGCCAAGGCCTACCGTGCGCATAGCCTACTGCGCAAAAGCGCCACTCGCGCCTAGGCTTTTAATTTTATTGTATCGCCTTTAGGCTATGTAGCCTACTGGATGTGCCAACTTTTTATGAGAGAGAGACCCCCTTAAAGACAAAAATATAATTCGAGCCCTGGGGAGACCAGTGCTCAACCACTTCCCCCGCCCACATTTTTCTATGGGTCGGGGATCAAACCGGCAACACTTCGGGTACAAGCCCGAAGCCCTAACCAGTAGGCCACGGCTGTCCTGGTATGTGGCAAAATACTGTGTTGATACAATTGCTCCAATAATTGTTTGGTATTTTTGCTCTGCCTTTCCGATAGACAACATGTGGTCTAACTACCTTGATAAGGGGCAGATCCTGGAGAAAGTTGGTCTGGCCTCGGTGGATGTGCACGGCTCCATGGAGAACTTTGGCCTGTATGTGTCTGCTGATATAGCCACCTCATTCACCCTCCTAGTGGGGATATTCTTCCCATCATCCACTGGTAAAAAGACAACTTTCCACAACCACGTTGTCCATCTGTTCAAGATTAAGTTTATGCCCTGTTATGCATAATTTTGACGTTACTGTGGAACATTATTATGGGGGTGCTAAAATGTTCCACATTCCCATGTCATTCATGAATCCTTATTTGTGCTGCAGGTATTATGGCAGGCTCCAACAGATCTGGAGATCTCAAAGATGCACAAAGGTCCATACCAGTGGGAACCATTCTGGCAATAGCAACCACATCCCTTGTCTGTATCCTTCAATAAGTCCATTATTTTTTAGTGAGTGACCTACTATGGAATTCTGGTATAATGCCAAAGTTAACATCGGTGGACACAATCAGGGTAGGCCTAAGCATTCCGTTTCTAAACTGGACTGTCCCTATCTGAACATAGAGATGTGTTAAATACATCATGTTATTTTCAATACATTCATTTTAAGAGTGTACATCCATTGAAAAGGATCTGGTCATTAACAATTCTTATGTGTACTTCCAATGTTTGTTGGACATTGGGCATTTAAGAAATTTTGTTTTTTTTGCCATCAGTATAAGGTTTGATATTAACAATATTTGTAGTGTTTATTATGGTTCCTTGAGCACATGAAACTTGGTGGGCCACACTAGGCTGATAAGGAATAGAAGCGTTTCATTCAATCTTTAAATGCCAAATTTTGAGCACAATGGACACACACTGTCCATTAGGGGGTGCTATAACTGGCATAATTCAATAGCTGCTCAGACCCCTATGATCGCAGTTTCTGAGTGTGAGCATGTGTATTTGTACATTGAATCAATTTCAGAGCAGCATCATGGGCAGATATTTCCACCCACATGCACACACACACACACACACACACACAGCAACATGCATGCACAAACAGATATTTTAGTGAGGTAATGCACTTACATTTTAAAATTTGAACATTTTGTGAAATGAACAAGTATACATAAGCAAGTAGCTGATTCAACAATTATTCAACCAGATTTCAACAACTATTGAGCAATCAATGGGAGGACATTTAAATAAGACTGCCGGTTTACCAGGAGTTGCAGAAGCAGGGGATGGATAGAAGTTGAAAAGTGGATTTATTTTTTGGATTTTAGCAGCTTGTCATATCATGTAATGCTATATGGTACATCTAGTTCCTGAAGCAGCATAAGCCAAGTCTCTACAGCTGCAGCTAAAGTTTTGTGTTTCACTTTGGTGAAAGTCAGTTTGATGTTGAAATGATAATGTATTGATTTGAAATATTACCCTTAACTGTTGGTTCCACAGATATGACTTCGGTGGTCTTGTTTGGTGGGTGTATAGAGGGTGCGGTCCTAAGAGACAAGTAAGGAGACTGTGGATTATACTCTCAGCACAGTGCAATGCATCATTAGCTCAATTTACAACGCTTTTAAATCCTTTGAATGGCTACTGTAGGGTCGGATTTCAAGCATATTTTACGGATTAAGCCTCATCCTAGACTAAAAGAAAACTTCATTCTCCATGGAAAAAGCTTTTAGTCTAGGACAGATCCTGGCCAGTAATTGGTTATTTATTTATTTATTTATTTATTTATTTATTTATTTATTTATTTATTTACTATTTATTTCCTAGTCAGTGTGGTTGTTGTACAGTTTCCTGATTGTGTTCCAGTCACTGAGTTGAACTGAACGCTGCAGGTTTGGGGACGCTGTCAGTAAGAACCTGGTGGTGGGCACCCTCTCCTGGCCCTCGCCCTGGGTCATTGTGGTCGGCTCCTTCTTCTCCACGGTGGGAGCTGGGCTGCAGTCCCTGACCGGGGCTCCTCGGCTGCTGCAGGCCATTGCTAAGGACAACATCATCCCTTTTCTCAGGGTAGGGTTCTGTAACCTGCTACAAGTAGATCTAGTTTTTAATTCCGCCTTGGTCATGCTGGGCAAGTCCTGGTCAGCAATAAGCACATTGTGTGCAACAGGAAGTAAAAAAAAAAAAAACAGCAGTACATCAGATATGCATGGTTGCATTTGCATTTCCACATGCAAAGTTTGGCTAAGAATAAACGTTATGGCAATGCTCAGTCAACACGTTTTGTGGTTTCCTTTTAGGTGTTTGGACACAGCAAGGCCAATGGGGAACCCACGTGGGCCCTGCTGTTGACTGGCCTCATTGCTGAACTGGGTATTCTCATCGCCTCGTTGGATATGGTGGCGCCTATTCTCTCAATGTGAGACCACAGTCGAACCCGTATACATGTGGCTTATAACTCATTAAGTACACTCCCTCATGGAAGGTTCTTTAATGGTACTGGCATCTTGCTTATGGCAGTTATCTGATATGAATTTATCAGAAATCAGACTAATTATTGGAACACATTTCAGCTTTTGGGTGGTACACTCCATTTGCAACCAGTCTCTTTCACCCTAATTTCACAAGATGTTAAAATGCTGAAACTAGAAGTAACATTGTATAGGGGTGAGTTTACCCATAAAAGGTACACATGTGTACAATGTTAATGTTTTAATTTGCCCAACAGGTTCTTCCTGATGTGTTACCTGTTTGTGAACTTAGCCTGTGCAGTGCAAACACTACTCCGAACTCCAAACTGGAGGCCAAGGTTCAAATATTACCACTGGTGAGTCATCAGATTAGTCCCTGCTAGTTAGTTATAATTACCCTTCCTGCGATAGGTGTGTCCTGTCAGCGAATTAATATTTTTTAATGTCAATCCTACTATTACCTAAGTGTCCTTTCCAAGGAAATCTAAGGCGGAGACACTACCTGTTAAATTACTTGGAAAAGTACACCGTAGATAAACATTATGACATCATAGCATAAAGGGATATAGACATTATGCCAAACTGTAATGAACCCTATTATTGGAAGAGTAATGGTCTTTTAAGAGTAATGTTCTGAGCGTGTTCTGCTTTTAGGGCTCTCTCTTTTCTGGGGATGAGCATGTGTTTGGCTTTGATGTTCATCTCTTCCTGGTACTACGCCATTGTGGCTATGGGAATAGCTGGAATGATATACAAGTACATTGAGTATCAAGGGTGAGTTCAGATTCTTATCTTGTTGTTTACATGCATGATTTATGCTATTTTGATTAAAGGAGTGTGTTGTATAAAACCTCTCTCTTTCTCTCCCTCTCTCTTTCTAAGAGCTGAGAAGGAGTGGGGGGATGGGATAAGGGGATTATCTTTGAGTGCTGCTCGCTACGCCCTCCTACGCCTTGAGGCAGGACCACCTCATACCAAAAACTGGAGGTCGGTATCCTCTAGACTGCCGAAAACAGACCTACGAAACAAAACAAACCAAACCAAAACAAAAACAGCAAGGCCTCCCAGAAAGCATGGACCACTGCCAAATGCTGTATCTTATCATGTAAAAGTCAAACTAAATTTGCCAAGCCATCAGAGTTGCTCAAAGTGTTCTTATCTTTCTTGTAAATCAGGCCTGTAGTTGTAATAGTAATCCTGCACAAAACCAACGAACAAACAAAGTGCAAAGTGAAAACATAACCTCCTTGGGTGGGTAGGAGTTTCAAATATACACAGGAGAGATGTGAGATTCAATTCCTAGTGCTAGAGGTAAGGAATTCACACAGCGGCAAATCAATTAGCCTATTTACTGTCAAAAACAAAATCACCAACAAAAAGCAACCTTTGTGGCCAAAAAAACCTCTCAAACAGAGCAGGCTGTGAGAGCATATCACTAGGGTTATCAAATAGTGCTGTAAGGGTTCAAGCAGTGAAAGCAACAACAGTGTTCTGCCAAAGCATACATGAAATATTACATGAAATTTTAGATATTTTTTTATCGTTCAATTCCCTCAGGCCTCAGCTGCTGGTGCTCTTGAAGTTAGATGAGGACCTACACGTGAAGTATCCCAGACTGCTGACCTTCGCCTCCCAGCTGAAGGCTGGGAAAGGCCTGACCATAGTTGGGTCTGTCATTCAGGGCAACTTCCTTGACAGCTATGGTGAAACACAAGCAGCTGAACAGGTACCACTACTAGAAGTCATATTTTTGGTCTCAGAGTGACCCATAGTTATATTCTTCAATGCACATGCTACAGTTTTAACTACAAACTGAAATTGTAAATTTCACATAACTTTTTTTTTTTTTTTCTTCAGGCGATTAAAAACATGATGGAGATTGAGAGGGTGAAAGGTTTCTGTCAGGCCGTGGTGACGTCAAAAGTACGAGAGGGCATTGCCCATCTCATCCAGTCGTGTGGTCTGGGCGGGATGAAGCACAACACCGTGGTTATGGGCTGGCCATACGGCTGGAGACAGAGTGAGGACCCTCGGGCCTGGAAGACCTTCATCAGTGAGTGCAGTCTGTAAAATTATTAGTTACAATGATGATGATGATTGGTGAAACATGTATAGTAAAGCACCTAAACATCTGAAGCAACAAACAATAAAATATTTGATAGATTACATTATACAAACATTGATGGATTGCATTATTACTTGTTATTACAAACAAGCTATTCCCATTTCTTCTGTATGCTCTTTGTGTGTGTGTGTGTGTGTGTGTGTGTGTGTGTGTCTGTGTTTTGATATGTCTGTTGATATATTCATGCTGTAATGATACAAAAGGAGAGCTTCGAAAAGTCACTGTTTATAGTTTGGTACACTGCATCTCTGATGAGTTTGGCTTGTGGTCATTGCAGATACGGTCAGGTGCATAACAGCGGCTCACCTGGCCCTCATGGTGCCAAAGAATGTGTCCTTCTACCCCAGCAACCACGAGCGCTTCATTGATGGCCATATTGACGTCTGGTGGATTGTCCATGACGGTGGCATGCTCATGTTGCTTCCCTTCCTCCTTAAACAGCACAAGGTGAGAGGGTGTTGTCTTCTTATAATCACTGTCTATGGTAAAGCATCTAAGAGAACTAAAGTGACAATATGCAGGATTTGTACCATTGTCATTCATATAAATTCAGTTAACTTTGGAAATTTTTTATTTTCAATTATCCATGTGCGGTGTCAAAATGATCAAAATGAACATAGAAACTTTGAAAATCAAGGAATCTCTAGACACAGACTGATTAAGTCAATAATAACACCTCTCATTTACTCTCACTTACTCTAAAGGTTTGGCGGAAGTGTAAAATGCGCATCTTCACAGTGGCCCAGATGGACGACAACAGCATTCAGATGAAGAAAGACCTGGCCACCTTCCTCTACCAGCTAAGGATAGAGGCTGAAGTAGAGGTGGTGGAAATGGTAGGCTCCAGTATCCACCCCATCTCTGTGTACTAATGCTAATAGATATATTTCCTTAAACATCCTTAATGTGAATTCATCAAAGTAACATCTTGTGATTATCATGTATAAACCCCACTCCTCACCCCTCCCCAGCACGACAGTGATATCTCTGCGTACACATATGAGCGGACTCTGATGATGGAGCAGAGGTCTCAGATGTTGAGACAGATGAGGTTGTCCAACACAGAGAGAGAGAGAGAGGTAAATGCCTCCAGGACCATCCGCAATTACCTATTGGCCTTTCGAATATAACAAGGGTTTCCATTTGCGGCTCTGAAAATATTTTAGCCTCACTGCATGTCTGTGAAACATTCTCCCAGGCCCAGCTGGTGAAGGACCGGCACTCCATGATCCGCATGGGCAGCCTGTACTCAGACGAGGAGGAGGACGTGCCGGAGCCCGTCCCTGATAAAATCCAGATGACCTGGACGATGGAAAAGTGTGAGGCCGAGAGGAGGAACCGGACCAATGCTCCAGAGAACTTCAGAGAGCTCATCAGTATCAAACCGTATGTACAACGAGCCGTAACTTCAGGCATCTCAGACACATCTCTTTTAACCTTGTCGCTCTAATGCTTTCTCTCACTCTGTTTTTGCTGTTGTGCAAGCAGAGAGTGGGTCGGTCTGTAAGTCAGCCTGCAAGCATTTTGCTGCTTGTTTATTGAAGACAACTGAAATTAACACCGATGGTGTCTTAGATGCATTTGTGTTGACTTGAGTTTATTTGCATTTTTTAGGGATCAGTCTAATGTACGAAGAATGCACACAGCTGTTAAGCTCAATGAAGTCATCGTAAACAGATCACATGATGCAAGGCTGGTGTTGCTCAACATGCCTGGTCCTCCTCGCAACACAGACGGGGATGAAAACTGTATCCTTTACTCACATGGGAGAAATATGTCATCACTGTCATAGTTAACATGTATCTGAATGACAGAAAACCTTTAATCTGGTTGAGTGTTGTAGTTAGGGCAGTCGTGGCCTACTGGTTAGGGCTTCGGGCTTGGAACCGAAGGGTTGCCGGTTTGATCCCCGACCAGTGGGAACGGCTGAAGTGCCCTTGAGCAAGGCACCTAACCCCTCACTGCTCCCCGAGCGCCGCTGTAGCAAGGCAGCTCACTGCTCCGGGTTAGTGTGTGCTTCACCTCACTGTGTGTTCACTAATTCACAGATGGGATAAATGCAGAGACCAAATTTCTTGTATATGCAAGTATACTTGGCCTAGAAACCAGATTTACATTACAGAGTTGGAACCAGTAAAGAAGAGGTTCTGCTTGTGCTTATATGCCTGAGTGACTAGCATATGGTACTTTTTTGGGAATAGAATTGGCACATGGACAGACACCATATGGTTCTTATGCCAGACTTCCTGTTTTGCATTATGTGTCCTTAACTGCTCCTCAGACATGGAGTTCCTGGAAGTCTTGACAGAGGGTCTCGAAAGAGTTCTGTTGGTGAGAGGAGGGGGTCGAGAGGTCATCACTATCTACTCATGATTGATCATGGTTGGATCTACTCCAACACCCAGACACAATAAACGCAGCGACTGGTTCAGTTTGGCTGATGCTCTGTGTAAACACACAGAAAGATGATTGAAAAATATGGGCTTGGCACTTTGACAGAATGTATTTCCCCCAAATAGGATGCTTATATAATCTTGCAACATTTTTCAGCAGCATGTCAAGTTGGGACTGCTCCAAAACCTTTGCCAAAACCTTTGACAGTGCCATAACAGAACTGTATATACTCCCACGTCCCACCACTGAACAATCATTGGAATAACTATCAGGACTGTTATTGGACTATTATTATCAGGAAGTCTTTTTTGTTGCTTGTAACTGACATGACAACATTTGGAACAAACATGGTGCATTGAGCATGATGAAAAAGTCGTGAAACCTGCTGACTAAGACACTTAGTCAAATGTTAGACAACAAATTAGCAAATGTTTGATATGATTGTGGCCCTATAGAAGCAATATCCATGTGAAGGCTCACGTCCAGCTAACATTCCTCTAGGTTTCGAGTGTTGAGCATGTTACACTGCCTTTGCAAACAAAAGTGCCAAACGTTGGTTTGTCTTCGAGTTTGGAAAAATAATTTATTTTCTTATTTATTTTGTTTTGTAACACCCCCATTGGGATCAAGTATTAGGTTGTAGATAGTTAACTGAAGTGGGGTTCGCTGCTTGGATTGCCGTTAAAAATTGTAAATGCAGGAATTTGTAATAGAGTAATGGAACATTTGAAAGAGCAAGTAATTTATGACTTTTGTACATTATATTTGCTTTGTATTTCTGAATGAACGCTTTTCAGTCTGTAAATGTGTACTGATAATCCTATGAGATAGTTTGTAAATTCATGTACAATACTCAATAGGACCTGCGCCAGAATATTATACTATAAATAATACTATTTATAAAATAAAGTATTTTGCTTGTAGAAACAAAAACATTATTCAGCTATGAAGTCTGATGTTTAAATAATAAACACTGAATAAAGACAAAAAAAAAAAAAAAAAAATACATATGACCATTTATGACCACCATCCTTTGTCTGCCACTCAGCAGTGAAGATAATAAAGTACATTAAAAAATCAATTCATATATTACACTGATTAGTGCACTTATTTTATTTGACAAATAATATATCATCATGCAAAAATGACATAAACCACTTTAAATTAAAAGCACAATATAATCTTGCATTATATATGGTTATGATTACATTAAACACAATATGTATTTATATCAAGTGTAAATGTAAAATGATCGATAAATGAAGCTAAAAATAGAAACTCCGTATAACATAAAACATACATGTATAACATACATAAAAACAGTGATGCGAAACAGCTGAGGTGATTAGTTTTCCAAGACTCCAAGTATTCAAGAACACTCCAGGTTTGCTGCCATAGGATATTCAAACCCTTTGTTTGATATGTCTGGAAGGTTACATTTTCCATACTCAACAACTTACTGGACATGCCACATTCATCTAACACTTAAATATTCCAATAAATGGTAATCTGAAAGTTACAAGTTAGACTATATTTTACAGTTCCAATGCATAGCAACAAAACACAGTATAGTATGCTACCACGTAGTGTTAATATCAAAAGAAATACTCAAAAGAATAACATTTTCATATAATGTTGTGAGCTCACTCACTCACAGTAAGAGGCATGTTTGGTAATCAGCATTTAGACGTTTTCCGACACATTTCTCAGTTACTTTACTCTATTTCCTCTCTGTATATAAATGAAGTAGGAATGCAACAATTAGTTGATAAAGGGATTAGTTGTCAACTATTAAACAATTTGCTTATCTATCTAATAACTATTTTGGTTATCAATTAATCAATTTTAGTTATTTGTAAGGAAAGTTCTCTGATTGAAGCTACTTAAACTTCAGTAACCTGTAATTTACTTATTCCTCTATGTAAACTGTAGTACTGACAGTAACCTGAACATCTTTGACGCGTGGACAAAATGAGGCATTTGAGGACGTCAGCTTGAGCTTTGGGAAATGCTGATTAACATTTTTGAATGTTCTGACATTTTATAGACCAAACAACTGATTGATCAATTGATAAAACAATCAACTGTGAAAATAATCCTTCATAGTTTCACAGCCCTGAAATAAAGTGCTACATCTGAGCTTCTAGCTGTCCGTCTAAACCCAGAGGAGAGGTCCTTGCCTGTTCTACTGAAGGAGTAAACAGATCAGGAGTAGCATCCATATGAGAGCTCCACCCGACAGGAAATTGCTCTCACTCTTGACAGTTGTCAGCCCGATGGATTTCTTGGTTGGCGTTGGAGGCCTCAGATCCAGGCGGCAAGCACCATCAACCTCCTTCAGTGGGATCTCCATCTCGCTTGGCTGGGTGCCTTTCAACGTGTCTCGTACCTGGGAAAGTGAACCCAAATAAGATTCATTCAATCAGTCCATAGATTTATTTAGAACACAAAATCACCATGTAGCACGGTCTCAATGCACTTTACAAAATAAAAAAAGAATCAAATAATCCAAAACTAAAAATAAAGTCCCTAATTGGCAGAAATGTAGTGTCCATGGGTAGGATATTTTTTAGTCACCAAAAAAATAAACAGTGAGAGAACGGCTCTTCAGAGTTCTGCAGAAAGTTCCATTTACTTGAATGGGCCTTCCCAACGTTCGGAGATCTGTTAAATCTGTATAATGACCGCTGTCAATGGCAACGGGTTTTGTGCTTCTGATTCACGTCTGTCATACAATTCCGCGAATAGTTGGTTTGCTTATCGCAATGGAACTTCACTGAAAGTGAAAGTCAGCAAGTAATAGTCATAGTCAAGTTTAATTATAGCACAATTTAAAACAACCTGTGGTTGACCAAAGTGCTCAAAAAAGTAATACAATTGCCACGCAGCACTCGAAACTTCTGTTGTGTGGCAAACAAAGCAAAACCCCTCCGCGTCCTGTTCTCCCTGTCGGTAGTTATTGTCCGATAATGATTGGCAGACAATATATTATCCCTTACATAAAACAAAAAGTGCAAATGTGAAATATACGACGAGAATATACGAGTATTAGGGCAACACATGAAGAACAAAATATTTTTTGCCATGGCGAGATTAAACTCGACATGTCGACTTTGAAGTCGCCATGTCGCCATTAAACTCGACATTTCGAGAATAAAGTTGAAATATCATGTCGACTTTTATCTCGACGTGTCAACATTAAACTCAACATTTTGAGAATAAAGTTAGTTTGGAGAGAGAATGACCGCTCGGGACAATTGAAAGGGAGGACGAATGAAACATTGCAGTTTTCTTCGAGTGCAACATTGATTAGACATAGGCCTACATCATGTGGACAAAACATAGAACATATTAACCTCCGTTGCTCAGCCAAATACTTTCCTGTTATCACAGAGTTACAGGCGATAAATGCAATGGTCAAAAGTAAACGTCATTAGCGGTTTATTTATTTATTGTAGGCCTATTATTAAAGAGTGTTTTCATCTAAAGGTTCAACTTCATGCTTATGCACTAGAATAGGTATACTAAGTGCTCTCCCCAATCCAAGACTTTCACATTGCATGTTTGTTTGTAATGGATGCAAAACAGCCTATTGCTGAATGTCTATGGAGGGACGACTGAAGCTCACCTCCCGACCAGGCAACCCCATGTATTCTAAGTAAACGCACAAATATTCCCTCACAGGATCAAAAGAGTATAGGCCTATATACTTATCCATATCTGTGTTTATAGCCTCTTATATGTATTGCAGGTGAGACATGGAAAAGCAGTTTTAGAAAAATGAGTTTTGCCATGTTAACCTATGGAGAGTGACGGCCTGTGGGTCATGAAGGGCAGTTATTTGGATGTGCGGTGGCCTTACCGACGTAAAACAAAGTGAAATAACACTATAAAAACATCATTGGAAACATGTATTATTCTAGCTATATACTAGTGCATGGTATAACCGCGAGATACAGCGCTTCACGATGACGGCAATGAGTTAACAGAAGACGCAATCTATCTGAATATCTGCAATCTAGCAATCTATCTGAAATAACTCCTATTTGAAGTAGGCCGAGGCCTATTATTCATGTCACATATTGTGTGTTAGTGTAGGCTACATAGCTTAAACTGTAGGCTATGTTTAAACTGTATTTCGAGTTTAATGTCGGCATGTCGACTTTAAAGTTGACACGTCGGGATTAAAGTAGATGTGATATTTCAACTTTATTCTCGAAATGTTGAGTTTAATGTCGACATGTCGACCATGGCAAAAAAAAAAAATTTCTTCATGTGTGGCCCTAATACTCCGTCGTAGAAATAGGCTCAATAAGTCATTAAAGGAGAATTCCGGTGTGATATTGACCTAAAATGTATTGAAGCATGATACCGAGTGTGAACGTATGTCTCATAGCCCATCTCGGCTTGTCCCCTGCACTCCAAAATCTGGCGCTAGTTAGCGATGCTACCAACAGCTTTTCAATAGTGGTGCTTGACGCCGGGCTAGCCATGCAAATAAATCCTGTTTTACACCCATTTACGAGGCTCAATGTATCTCACACTTCATTGGTAGACTTCCAAGGGCCCTGACATTTAAAACGAGACATTGAGAACTTTGAAAAAGCACTGGTAGTTTACTTACAAGGCGATTTATACAGACAGTATCTTCCACGAAGTTTAGCGTTTGCAGCCATCTTGAATTTGAACCGCGATAAGTCAAGCAATAGCGGTAAGAATGAACAGGTATGATAAGGGATCAGATTCCAAAAAATAATTCAGTGGAAATGCATGGATTCCAGTTTCTTCCAGTAGCAGCAACTGGAATCCATGTATTTCCACCGAATTATTTTTGGAATCTGATCCCTTATCATACCTGTTCATTCTTACTGGCTGTCTTTTTATCGTGACAAATTCAAGATGGCTGCAAATTAAAGGCTCGTGAAGATACTGTCTGTATAAATCGTCTTGTAAGTAAACTACCAGTGTTTTTCAAAGTTCTCAATGTCTCGTTTAAATGTCGGGGCCCTCGAAGTCTACCAATGAAGTGTGAGATACATTGAGCCTCGTAAATAGTGTAAAACAGTGATTTATTTGCATGGCTAACCGACGCCTTGACCACCACTATTAAAAAAAAGCATCGGCTAACTAGCGCCAGATTTTGGAGTGCAGGGGACAACTTTATGGGCTATGAGACATACGTTCACACTCGGTATCATGTTTCAATACACTTTAGGTCAATATCACACCGGAATTCTCCTTTAAAGGAAAAATCTTAAAAATAGCATAGTTTGTGGATTAGTGTTTGACCCACTAGATAGATACTCCATTATAAGATTATTATTAGCTATCATATCAGATAACATCTTGAGCCCAACTCACTCTCTCGACATCCTCGAACACCCTGATGAAGTTGAGCCTGAGCACTCCTGCCAACTCGGCCTCGGTCCAGTTCCTACGCAGAAGCTCCTGGATCAGTGACGGGTATTTGGACACATCCTCCAAGCCCTCTGGGAAACTACGGAACAGTGATGCTGCATTATCATAAACACTCTGACGCAGCTGAGGTACAGGAAACCACATGGAACAGGGTGAGTAATGAATCTGTCACATGTGCTGTTGCCATGGAACCATGCATGCAGATATACTCATTGCATTTGGAGATACTCACTTAGAGGCACCATCAAAGTCCCCACCAATCCCAATACTGTCAGCCCCAATTTGGCTCTTGATGTGGTCAAAATGGTCTGAAAAAAGAAGAGCACTTCAATGTATCATTTACTTGATTGAGGGAGAGCATTCAGTATAGCAGTTGACATGAATGATTTCTCACCAGCAACAATGGAGATGTTTGCTTTGGGTCCGCAGCCAACAAACTCAGAGTAAAAATTGACCATGATGAGCCCCTTGTTGTCTTTCTAAAAATTGATACAAAACACAAGAATGCCATTCCACACTGTATGATACCCTTTGATACACATTTTGTGTGTGCTGAGGCTAACCAGCGCGTGCAGCAGGTTGTCTGGAATGTTACGGTGGTGGCTGCACATAGCGAAGGCCGAGGAGTGGCTGAAGATGACCGGGGCCTTGGAGACGTTCAGCACTGCCCATGCAGTGGCCCAGGAGGAGTGTGAGAGGTCCACAATCATCCCCAGTCTGTTCATCTCATCCACCACAGCCTAGAGAGAGGAACAGCGCAGACACACGTCACATTGGCAATAACAGTACTACACATTCAGCATGTACAGCGAGGGAAATAAGTATTGAACAAATCTTTTTTTTTTCAGTAAGTATACTTCCAGTGAGGCTATTTACATGAAATTTTCACCAGACATTAGTATTAACTTAGATAATCCACCCATATAAAAAATCCAAACATTAAAGTCCAAAAGTAGAGTTATGTGTAACAAAGTGGAATGACACAGGAAAAAAGTGTTGAACGTGCCTACGGAAATTTCTTAAGACGGTAGATCCTGTTCAACCGTTTCCTCTGCCCTCAACTGTTTCAAAACTAGATGTACCGCAGAGCGTTACAAAATATGACCGCCGCCCAGTCCAGCACATTTTTTCCACAAAAAGAAATCACGCTGAAAGGCCTATATGATTCTAACTGTCTCACTAAATTGCATTATCCACACTCAATTCTCACTGGTATCTGCTAGACAACAAGTAAAAAAAAAATTAGTTCATAGATTTCACATGTAAAATTCATTTTATACAACCCGACCTCCATCTTGCCTGTTTATAATTCTGAGAAATTCTTGATTGTTTGTGTTATGTTTATGTTTATGTGTGTGTGTGTGTGTGTGTGTGTGTGTGTGTGTGTGTTTGTGTTTGTGCCTGCGTATGTGCCTGTGCATGCAAGCGTACATATGTCTACTGTGTGAGTATGTGTCATACGTATGATAACTGTGAATGTATGTGTGTGTGTATCTGTTTGTGCACATGAAATGGGTTAATATGACCCCTGGAGGCAAACATACGGAAAAAAATGGTCATCCTAGGCCCTACAGTTCTCAAGATATTCACAGAGAACTGTGTGCCCTACCCCTCCTTTGGGGGTCCAGTCCAGCGGGGGGGGCTACAGATCAAAGCGAAAAAATAGCGGTTCCATGCTATCCATGTGGGGGTACATGCCCACCAAGTTTAGTGTACCCGGTTTTCAGTGTCGGGAATCCTTGTTGGTATGCGTCACTAAATGTACACATAAATTATTTTATTGTAAGGCCCCCATGAACGAAAGTACACAAAACTTGGCATGCATTCGGAGGGTGTCATAATGATCCTACACTTTTAATTTTGTGCAGTTTTGACCTTGTCAGCCAGAGATATTGTGATAAAACACCACATTTTTGCTTTTTTATTTTTTTTTAACTAGGTGGCGCTATACATGAAATAAGTGGTAATGGGATGGGTTGACATGCCCCTTAAGACCAACATACATAAAAAGATGGACCTCCTAGGCCCTACGGTTCTCGAAGATATTCACAGAAAACTGTCTCCGGCCACCTACAGGCCAGTTGGTGTATAGTAACATAAATTAAATGAGTGGTTATGGAATGGGTTGACCTATTTGAGATGTGTCATAATGATCCTACACTTTTAATTTTGTGCAGTTTTGACCTTGTCAGCCAGAGATATTGTGATAAAACACCACATTTTTGCTTTTTATTTTTAACTAGGTGGCGCTATACATGAAATAAGTGGTAATGGGATGGGTTGACATGCCCCTTAAGACCAACATACATAAAAGATGGACCTCCTAGGCCCTACGGTTCTCGAGATATTCACAGAAAACTGTCTCCGGCCACCTACAGGCCAGTTGGTGTATAGTAACATAAATTAATTTATTATGTAAGGCCCCCATGAACAAAGTACAAAACTTGGCATGCGTGGAGGGTGTCATAATGATCCTACTTTTTAATTTTGTGCAGGTTTGACCTTGTCAATAGAGATATTGTGATAAAACACCCACATTTTTGCTTTTTTATTTTTTTAACTAGGTGAAGCTATACATGAAATAGTGGTAATGGGATGGTTGAAGACCCCCCATGAACAAAGTACAAAACTTGGCATGCATTCGGAAAATGATCCTACTTTTAATTTTGTGCAGGACCTTGTCAGCCAGAGGAATATTGTGAAAAAAACACCACATTTTTGCTTTTTTATTTTTTTAACTAGGGTGGCGCTATACATGAAATAAGTGGTAATGGGATGGGTTGACATGCCCCATAAGACCAACATACATAAAAAGATGGACCTCCTAGGCCCTACGGTTCTCGAGATATTCTGAAAAACTGTCTCCCGGCCACCTACAGGCCAGTTGGTGTATAGTAACATAAATTAATTTATTATGTGGCCCCCCCATGAACGGAATTCCACAAAACTTGGCGTGCATACAGAGGGTGTCATAATGATCATACACTTCCAATTTCGTGCAGTTTTGACTATGTTAGGTCACAGATACCTTCAATTACAACACCTCATTTTTACTTTTTTGTGTTTAACTAGGTGGCGCTATACATGAAATGAGTGGTTATGGAATGGGTTGACATGGCCCCTTGACATGGCCCCTTGTCTGCCCTACCCTCCTTTCGGGGGGTCCAGTCAAGCGGGGGGGTTACAGATCAAAACGAAAAACGATGGTTCCATGCTATCCATGTGGGGTTACATGCCCACCAAGTTTCGTGTACCCCGGTCTTTCAGTGTCCCGGGACTCATTGACGGAAATTTGGGCATGCGAAAAAGAAAAAAAAAAAGAAATCTGACTAAACCTATATGCTTCGCTGCGCGGCGGTCATAATAAAAGTCATCACTACAATAATTCATTATTAAATAATTTAACAATTTAAACTATTTAACTGTTCAACTCAACTATTTAACTGTTCAGCCATTCCAACTGTCAGTTATCATCAACTATGCCTCCAGCCAACTATATTTAACCACCACCTATATAGCCACCAACATAGCACCCATTGAAATAAAGCATCTATCAGTCAGTTTTCATACCAATCAACATGATTATCCTATCAACCATCATAGAAACAGCTTTATTTAGCATTGCAACAACCATGTCTACCTAACCAAAACCATTGTAACTATCTATATATTATCTGTTTTAACACTATATATTTTACATAATATGTTTTGCATTTTCATGCACTGGTAATTCCTCAAAATTACATTTTCTAGTTTACATTTAAATCATATTGGCTTATACACATATAGCTGGGGAAATAAGTATTGAACGCTTTAACATTTTATTCAGTAAGTACAGTAAGTACGCTCACCTCGCACGACTCTATTGCTGAATAAAAACATGCCGAAGCTTGTTTAAAGTTTACTACACAACATTTGGACAAGCCTATGAAATACAGAGAGAACCCATGGAATCTTCAAGATTATCTATTCTAGACTGTTATATAATCTGTTTAGAACAACGGGCCAAAATCACATTTAAATACTGCGTCTGATTAGTTTCGTCATACAGGAAATGTCTTGAAGCTGCCATTACAAATAAAGGCTTTTCCAAAAAAGCCTATTTAAGAGTATACTTACTTAAGAGTATTTAACTGATTTTGAATCCTCAATATGTCCTGAGTAAGGGAAAAAAAGCCCCGAAGAATCCCGATAGGGGAAAGTTTAGAAAAAGACCCAAATATACCCTATTCATGCGCCTATAGTATTTTTCTCACGTGAATAGGGGAAAAAAAATTAACCTTCACATATCACCATGAAAATTACTGAGTTGATTACTTACATCAAGACAAACAAAAAATGTATTATAAGTTTTTTGAAATGGTTTGTTAACATGGGCAAACAGGGCATAATGTAATTATGTATAGTTAATTTGTATACATACCACAACAGAGCTAATAGTCCAGGCAAAGGTCTGACCCAAAACTAATTGCAACAGAATTTATTTTCACATTTTAATATTTCAATTGGTGATCTTTACACCATAGTAAAAGACCATGAAAATCCAGTTGGTGGAAATGTTAAAATGAGGGTTGTTTTATGCATTATTCTTCAGCAAATACTGACAAAACTGTAATTAGAATGTTGTAGAATACACATTCTAAAGAATATCTGACCCCATCCAACTTAACATGGAATTTTAGAATCTTGCATTGTTGAGGAACATTCTTTTATTTTCAAAGAGTGAATTCCTTTGGCTTATTTCATACTGGTTTGTTGCAAAATTGGTGTATTTTTACATTTTGGCCCTTTGAATCAATGGAAATGGTTGTTGAATCTTTAAATAGAGCCAAGTAGGTTTTTGCATGTAAGTGTTCCACAATGTGTAATCTGTACAAACACATAGTTAGTCATTATTCAGCCTAGGAAAGTGGTTTTGGTGTTTACGTAATCTGATTTAGAGGTCACTGAAACACAGTATATCACACTAAAGCAGGGGTGGGCAAACTGCGGCCCGCGGGCCAAGCACTTTCATCCGGCCCGCCGAGCATTTCATTTGGTTATCAGGCTCCTCGCTATTTTTTTCCTGCGATAGAGACGACGTTGGTTAGCTTTACTGCAAACTGCTTTTCACTCTCCTTAGAGAATGTTTACAATGTCAAAACATCATGTGAAATAGAGATAACATCATGTTAAACTAAGTTAACTCTTAGTTATCTCCTTTGCAGCAGATCTAATGTGAACATTATGTGATCCATTTAATTGGGAACGCGTCTGGACTCACGAGAGGGAGAGAGCCGCGGTTCCAGATGGCTTGTCATTGTTGATAATTGATATCTCCTTCTTATAAGAAATTTTTAAAAGGAAATCATGAAGGCAACAGTAGTTCCCACTACTGACCATTTAAAAACTGTGAGAGGGCCCAGCCGTAGGTACAGCACTAGCCATAGCGGAGCAGGCAGAAGATCATTGAGAAATAAACGTGAATTAACGCGACTGTCTTAAAGCGACAGTGCACAATTTATACATAAAATCAGCAGTATTTTTAAGCAATTCATATTTTAAAATAAATACTTTTCATACTAAATTATAGGCTATAAAAAATGTTGTGCGGCCCGCCGGCAATTTTTCAAAACCCAATGTGGCCCTTGAGTCAAAAAGTTTGCCCACCCCTGCACTAAAGTATCAGTCCATCATTTTGCAAGTCTTATAGTAATTGTCCTCTTGCCCAGGGGTTGACTGATATACTGTCTGTCCAATCAGAGGGGCCTGTATGATGTCCCTTTACTTTGCACAATTTTTGTCTAAAAACAATAATCGGACAGCACAGTATGTTTATGTTAGTGAATGCAGGAAAATTGTGAAGGCAAAGTTGAAGATGGACATGATAATGTCCTACTTCGACAGAAGGGTGCAGATGGGATAACTGCAGTTAGCTTCCAAGTGACTCTATTGTTGTGACATCTGGCAAAAATGCTATACTAATAAATATAGTTTAAGATTAATAATTAACAATGCATGCCTATGCATGGATCATGGTTTTACCAAAGTCATAGAACAGTCAAAACTATACATACTCTAAAAGTATATGCACTGTACATGAAATATAGCATCAATCAACTTATGTCCCATCTTCCTCCATACCATGCATAACACATACTCCTCTATTCTGTATAGGCAAATCAAGTGAACAGCTGATACATTTTGGCCTGCACTATTAAGGGAAACAAATTAAACACCCTAAACTATATATTTTCTGAAAGCATATACCCTCCGGAGGAGATATAACACCATTTAAGACATTTCCCATCTTCCTCTATGCCATGCACAATATATTGCCCTCTATTCTGTAAAGGCGAATCTAGTGTAAAGTGGATACATTTTGGCCTATACTATCCAGGGAAAACAAATTAAACACCATAAACTATATATTTTCTATAAGCATATACCTTCTAGATGAGATATAATACCAGTTAAGACATGTATTATCTTCCTCCATGCCTTGGACAATTTGTTTGTCAAATGTTGCAATTAGTTTTGGGTCACTATACATTAGCTATACATAATTACATTATGCCCTGTTTGCCCATGTTAACAAACAATTTAAAAAAACTTATAATACATTTTTTGTTTGTCTTGATGTAAGTAATCAACTCAGTAATTTTCATGGTGATATGTGAAGGTTAATTTTTTTCCCCTATTTGCGTGAGAAAAATACATAGGCGCATGAATAGGGTATATTTAGGTATTTTTCTAAACTTTCCCCTATTGGGATTCTTCGGGGCTTTTTTTCCCTTACTCAGGACATATTGAGGATACAAAATCAGTTAAGTTTGCTTGTGTTGCAATTTGTTCAACCCTTTCTCCTAAAATGACTGGACTAAAAGGGCTGATGCCGATCGGTCTTCAACTATTTTGGTACGATTACACATGACAACTGATCAGTTGGAATGGCTGAACAGTTAAATAGTCGGATAGTTTAAATAGTTAAATTATTTAATAGTGAATTATTGTAGTGAGGACTTTTATTTTGAAACAGTTGTGGGAAGAGGAAACGGTTGAATAGGATCTGTAGTCTTAAGAGAGCCAGATTGTATGCTTAAAGCCTGAGACAAGTTAGCACGACGTAGTCATACTCAATTCTCGTCAGAATATGAGTCTGATACTGCTCATAATTATGGGGCGTGTTTCAACCGATACAGGGGGAGAATGCCTCTGCACTCAATTGGATAGACCTAACCAATCAGAGCAACAAAATAGCTTACCGTGAGGTGTAGGAAGAAAACACACTAACCATCCTTATTCTCCACAAATGCCTTAACATTGTTTTCTGGTCTTTTGTAAAAGTTAGTGCCGTCAATAACTCCTAGCCTACAACACTCATTAGCGAAATCTAAGAGATACGTAGTAGGGTAGGCTATTAGGAAAAAACTGATAGCCTATATCCCCTCCATTTTTAAAAATAATTGCTTGCTGCTACCACAGGTTACTTTATACAACCACAGGTGGCAGTGTGGTGACTATATAAAACATATTGATGTCAATGGGGCATTTTGCCCATGTTCAGGGTGGAAAATAAAAAAGAACGATTTGCATAAGACAAGTCAAATTGGTGTTTTCAAAAAGAAGGGATCATGGAGAATAAATAAAAACATATTTAAAAAATCTTTGTATATTCCCACAAGGTGTTTGGGTGCTCTGAAAATGATAACCAAAATGATTTTTCAGACTTGTGAGGTCTGCTGTTCAGACCCTGAGGGGATTTGTTTT
Source organism: Alosa alosa (assembly GCF_017589495.1). NCBI lineage: Eukaryota > Metazoa > Chordata > Actinopteri > Clupeiformes > Clupeidae > Alosa > Alosa alosa. The sequence goes on from NC_063202.1 coordinate 7,752,536, forward strand.
CTGTTCATTGCTTTTTGTGAGAGTGTTTCTACTTATCTCAGTAAGGAAAATAAATCAAGAGCCTATGTTGAGTACAAATATGTCTTCTGAAGGCTTAAACAGAGCCCAGCCAAAAACTCCAATAAAATTTCTATCAACTTTGAGGGACAGCTATGACCATGCAGGATTATCCAGACCAAACGTGACGATTTTGCTACATACTATTCCTATTTATGTACCAGCATGCAAAATTTGAGCCTCCTACATGGTTTAGTTCTTGTGCTGTGGGCTTGTGAACTTTGACAAAAAAAAGAGGCCGAACAAAATCGACACCCCCCTCCCCCTGTAAAACTGGCTGTATCTTGGAAAGTATTGATCTTACATAAGAGTAATTTTACAGTGTGTCTCCTGGGTAACATAGGTACACCTGGTCATTTTTTCAGAATTTTTTGAGACCTAAGTGCGTGGGCCCTGGTTGAACTGACGTGGAATGACCCAATTCTGTTGAACATTGATATGCTACAAACATGTTAAACAGCTGGGAAAGGCTGTCGCAAATCCCTCGAACAGGTGGTCAATCAGAGATTTCAAACGAACGAGGGAACATGTCGCAATGCAACAGCGCTGCTTTCCCTTGATGAAAGTGAAACCACGAGCTTTCCCACATCTCAACTTTGGCCAAAGTTTTCAGAAATAATCGTTTTCAATGATAAAACCTCATTAAATAATATGCATTTTCCATATGGGGTCTTAAAAGCCATGTATCCTTCTGGTACAGCGTTTTTGTTTCAAACATAAGCCTGATCTAAGCGTGCTCAGATGACGTGATAGACCAGGCGCTGTTGCTCACCTGTCCATCATCGTAAAGCCCGATTTGATTGGTCCGCCCGATCTAGGGCGAGCATACTTGCTCCACAATGGAGCAATGCCAGACCAGAACTTCCCGACCTCAAATGTTGTGGGTGGGACTAAGTTCGGAATGGCACCCAGGCTAGAGACAAGTAGATACAAGTAAGATAAGTTGATGTAGTGTAATGGATGTTGATAGATAGAAAGTTTAATGGATTTTGATAGGCAGATTGTTGAGTGAATGGTTTGAAGATGGATAGATAGAAAGTTAGATGGAATGTGCCTTATATCGTTGTAGAATGGAGGGAGACAGAGAGTTGGCCTAGTTAGTTGAGTTGATACAGGTGCAATCAGTTTAATTGGGTCTTTGAGGGGGCCTAGATGAGCAGCTGGCAGTTGATACAGGTGCAAATCAGTTGAATTAGCCCTTTATGATGTCATAGTGCCAATGCAACGTATATGGGGGAAAATAAGCTTGCTTTCTTGTATTTCAACAAGTATAAAGTTTACAAAGATGAAAAATACATTGAAAACAAATATACCTCCGCGCTACTGCGGGTCACATCTAGCGCATCGACGGGAGAGGACCGAATCCAGTAAATGAAAAATACATTGCTCAAGTGTCCTTTTCAAGACCTACGTTACAAAGTTTCTACATTAAACGGTTGAAGCTGAATTAGACGCAGATGGTTAGGAGAAGAAGAAGAAGAAGACGATGAAGAAGAAGAAGAAGAAGAAGACGATGACGACTTTGGATAACATTCGGACATCAAAAGGGGGTAACATTACCCCTTTCTATTACATATCACAGAAAGACATTCAGCTCAGAAACTGTGGGTTGGATATAAGTGGAATATTTTGTACTTTTGTACTATGCTTTACGTCTCCAGCACTGCCACGCACGCAACCGTGTGTGGGGCCGTCAGAGTCTGTGTGGTGCTGATCCACTAGCACTGCACAACATTTTGTCGTGTCGCATTCCATTCCGGGAAGGCAGCACTGCATTTGAAAAAATGTAGCGCGTCAAAAAGGCTGATGCCCATCTTTATGCAAATTAATCCGTTGAACGCGACGCGACTATCCAATGAAAGCACGAGGTTGTAGGTCCTTTGTTCTACCACAACAGTGCCTGTGAAACTTTGGTTCCGCTTATAAGACAAATTAATGTTTTAACGTCTCTTCCACGACCACCTAATAGTCCATAAACCAAACGAAACTAGGATTTGGAGGAATACATTGACTGTTGGTGGTTCTGGTGAGGATTTGAGATTGCATTGAGTAGTTTAAATAAAACAAGATTTCGAAATGGCTTGCATAATTTGTATAGGCTATTAATGTGTTGTATACTGTTAAGTTGAATTTCCCCTTGGGGATCAATAAAGTATCTATCTATCTATCTATCTATCTATCTATCTATCTTATAAGTACATGCCTATTGTGGTCCATTTGTGGAAAAACACTTAGGATAAGTTAAAACGAACTGAATATGAGCTGCTAACTGACATTTTAAATGAAACGCCCACACACGACTGAACGAGGGGAGGCAGCGCGACACCATGCGTATGTCGTGTCGTGCTAGTGGATCAGCGCCGTAGCATGCGATGCGAACTCCGCAACGCAGTACCAAATCTTGACGCTACCCTCCATGAAGACGCTTTGATGGGCGTTCCCTTTTGTAGATGGGTGGAAATGGCAGGGCAAGAGCAGCCTAGTAAGGCTACTAGGGTAGCCTAGTAAACAACCAACCAATAAACTTCATAACACTCACCATCTATATTAATGTAGCGTCCGAGGTCACTTAAGAACATACACTGATACGTATATATCTTTGGATGAGACAATGGCTCTCTGTTTAATGGCGGTTCACCACAACTTACAACAACGAGATCTCCTCCACACCGGAACCTCAACACCCCCAAACTTGTCATTCCCATGGTAACTGATAAACAATTGACCTGTCGCTAAGCGCCACCCTTAGAACGCTGATGAGCCAATGACAGTCCGGCCTCAACGGGACTCGGACATCAGCTCGGACAACTCCATAGGAAACAACAGGGAGCAGGCATAAAATTACAAATTAATGGTTATTTATAGAGTTTATTAACTCAAAAAACCCAGACGGATAACCATGGTCAAACGTTTTGCATGGGGGACGTGTAATACTGATAGCCGGTACCCCGAGAGGCTAGAAAACGGGGTCTATATTTTCATCAACAGTAGCCTACAGGATGTCTCTCGCATTTGCAACAGCTCGACGTAATGTAGGCTACTAAGCCAACAACGTGGGCACAGGTTCCCTGTTAAATCCCAAGATGGAAAATGCTCATTAACCAACTACTATATTCTTACTACATCAAATATTAACGTAACATATCTTAGTATCAATCTTCCACTAGCTAGCATTAACGTCAGTGGTTTTTTGCACGGCTACTCGCCACAACTGCTTGTCACCTTGTATGTAAGTTTTGAATACACCCCTCCATAGCATAATTAAGTCCCTTTTGATAGCTTCTGGAGGAAAGTAAATCCTCTTATCGATCAAAACGTCCTCAAAGCCTGCTTTCATATACTGTCAGCTGCCATTGTCCACAACGTTTTTCTAATCAAGTCTGGTTTGTTTGTCCGAGTTTTTACACGGTAACAATGGGGGGCGGGGCTTAGCGACAGGTCAATTGGCCGTTCTTATATTAGCCTAAATGCTACATTAACAATCTCACCAACTTTCCTCCACGCTTCATTTCGCATGAAGTTGTCCCTGTATGATTCTAGTGACACATCATACAAACACGGAAATGTAGACACTGCTATGATTAATTTTTCGTCTGCCATGTTTCTGTACGTTGTTTTGGCGGTAACCACACTACCGGAAAATTAGGTTTTGTTTAGGCTACGTGATGATGGAGCTCCCCAGCGTATTGCTCTGCTATTGGATACTCGCCTCGCGATGGACGGATTCATTGTCATAAAGTTGGGGATTGCTGAACTTTTGGACGCACCGCAGCCACAGCTATCGTCGCACCGCATACCCAGAATCGTTTCTCATAGAAATGAATAGGGATACTGCGTTGCGGAGTTCGCATCGCATGCTAATGTATCACCAGCATTACGGCTCCCACACACAGTTGCGTGCGTTGCAGTGCTGGAGACGCATCCCGTTCACTTTACATGGGCTTACGTCATCCGTTGCCGAACTGAATTGTGGGTCAGTTGCGTCGCGTTGCTCCCGACACTCGGTTGAGAAGTTCAGCTGCTGCGTGGGTGTTCCCGACGGTAGCTATCCAAATGACTTCATGTATAACTGTAATTTGATTGGCTGGTGCCGTCTATTGTTTGATTGGCTGGTGCCATCTGTTGTTCGCTTGTTCGTAATTTGATTGGCTGGTGCCGTCAGTCGGTGCAGCAAAAGTTACTGTAAAGTGTAAAGTGACTTACCATGTAAAGTGACTTACGATGTAAAGTGACTGCAACACACGCAACTGTGTGGGAGCTGTGATGAATGGTTGAATGTACATATTTAAAGCAGCCTCATTGCTAAGAACACTCCATCATCTGCTGCACGCTATTGATATGCAACAAGGCATTGTGCATACTACACCTAAGAGTACTAGTAGTACTAAACACAGCAGATTCTTTGAAAAGGTCACATTTCCTTCCTTCTGAGAAGACTAAATGCTTCCCTTTTTTAAAATATGCCTCTGCATATCTGCAGAGACTTGTCAAGATCTGTGACCTGTTAATTAAGATGACGTTAAGGATTTCACCCGTTGTGTTAGAATCAGTGGCGGAACAAGTCAGAGCCGGGCCGGGGGCGGGGCACATGACCGGGCCCTTTATTAAACTCATCATAACATAATTTTACAACATAGGCTACACATGCCCGCAACAGCGGGTCTTACAAGCGTCAGCGCCACGGAGAGCAACTGTAATTTTGAAGTCCATCGAACCTACATGAAGTGTAACCAAGAGAACAACAACAAAAACAGTCTACATGACCCCTAATAATAAAACAACAATAATACGCAGCACTATTTGAAGGGCATACGACGAGCCTTGCGCTTCGCGAACTCGTCCACGATGCTCTGTGTATGTCCATTTTCTTTGCTCTCTCATTCTCTATGGTGGTTTTTAATGATCTTTAACTTGGAGAATGAGCGCTCAGAGGTTGCAACGGTGACGGGAAGAGTCAAAAATAAAATTAGGGCGGTGCAAATCACTGAATGCAGAAGTTACTGCTGGGTGGTTGCATTGGCGGAGCGAGGGGGTGGTTTCGGGGGCTCAAGCCCCGAATCTCTTTTCAAAAGCCCCTAATCTTTTTTTGTATGTGTTTTCAATTTCCAACTATTCTAATTTCTAATTTAACTTCCCCTCGGTTTCTCTGTAAATGTTACAAAATGTAGCCTACTATTACTGAGCAAATATCCCTTACTTTCAAAGCCCAATATTGACAGATAATCTGATTTCCCACAGGATGAGTTTAGGCAATGCCAGATCCGAGATGCGGTTTATGTCATAAAACCTGGCAGGAAAGTTCAGAGCGCCGCAGTCAGTTTAAACAGAAAGCCGGTAAGAAAAACTATTGTCAAGACATTATGCAATTAGGCTACTGTACCCCGGAATACAAAAATAAACTTCAGAAAGACAGAAAGTTTGTTGTACTGTATTCTTTAGTCTGTATTCTGTAGTCTCAATTACCGAATCAGTAGATATACCTGTTGTCAGTTGAGTTCGTTCAATTTATTGTAGGCTAGTAGCCTAGGCAAATATGAAACGGAGATGTAACGTGGCTACCGGCGGGATTTTGAACTTGCATGTTTCATGCATTTTAGGGCAAAAAATACCATGGGATTGATGTGTTCTCCATTTGAGGAACGTAATCAATTGCGGGCGTGCACAGACAGCTGAGACACAGAGCGCATATAGGCCTAGGTTAGGCTACTTTCACTTTCTAGAGCGCATTCATTAGGCTACGTAAAAGATGCTTCATACCAAAACAACGATCAAACATGATCAAATGTATCATGATGACGTGTTGTCACAAAGACTTACTCCAATTAGAAAATCGAAACCAAAATCATGTAAGTGTAAGTGTTCTCTCATTGACGCCTGTAGGAGACAATATCGTTGATCCAATTTTGCGAATTTGCACGTCGTAAAGTTCAATATGAGAGTTAATATAAAACCAGTCATACAGCAGAACATTTTATTCAATATTTTACACCTACTAAATCATCAAAGTAAATTTCAAAACTTTTCAGCAACCGTAGTCATAACTCGTCCTGACTGGGGCAACCTATAAGCCTAATACTTCCCACTCTGATAAAAATGATTGAAAAGAAACCGTTTGCATGATCTTAGCTCCTCCGTGGGAGTCCCGTCCCACCTTACCCGGAGGTGGGAGAGGGGCGCCCCCCCAAGCTCCGCCCCGGGTTAGAATCATTTTGGGAACATAATGTTCTTCTCTCAATTTCTTGGTTATTCACCTGAAACAGTTCATGCCATGGTAGCCCAGGCATGTCATTGCAGACTTGCAATCAATTCGATTTGAAAACATTCGACTTTAGTTTTATCTTTACTCAGCTACAGTATATGACCATTATGAATCATTCCATTTATCAGTTTAATTGATATGTTTACCTCCAAGATCCTACCTTTCCAAATTCTGATAAACTGCTGTTCTTCTTTTTATACACTGTATAAAGGTTTGATGATGATTCAGCCCTTAAAAGAACAACAGTATCCGTTACTAATAGAGTGAGGATTTCTGCAGCTCTATTCATCAAGAGTGGTTGCATACATCAGTCTTTTAAGGTGGATACTCATCTTGTACTCTGCCATTACAAGTGTAGACACAGTTACACAGAGATCTATAAATAAAAGACATTAACAGAGATGTTTTGGTTATTTACCAGGGTGTGTTGCATGTGTGCGTCAGAGCCATTGAGCGCACTCCTAGTCTGTAGAACATGCGTAGCGCAGGAAGGGAGCTGTCTACAATGTGTCCACCCTCAAGGCTCAGTATACATGCAATTTTCTTAGTATTCCTCAGCCCTTAAGTGACAGAACCCACAAAAACACATAATCCAGATTTAATGGCAAATGTTACAACTGACAAGCTACACAGGATATAAGCAGTTGGATTTTCCACTTCTTCTTCTATATCCATGTGAAAAGTGGAAATGTTAAGCGATGCTTTGTCTGGATAATAGCCCTGACAACTGGGCAGTCGCCGTACACAAACAACAAATTGGGCAACCCTCAGAAATTGCACATAATTAAGGAAAAAAGCCCAAGGACATCATTAAGTTTTCTGCTGCTATTACAGACATCAGTACCGTCACATAATTACATCTGAATGAGTTTCCTCTCACGACAATGAGAAATATTCAATTCAATCAAACTGAAGTGGGGAAAGAATGCTGAGGGGACACAATGGCAGAGAAGAGGTTGATTTTTACAACAACAAAGTCTGTTTAGTAGAAACGTAAGACCACACACATCCCAGGCCAAAAATTGGACAGATGCAGGATCCAGCATGAATGTATCACAAGAGGAAAAGTTTTCCGCATTCCATTTAGTTCCCATTCTAATCTTTTTCTGTTGTGTGACTTCTGTGGCCAGACTTACTAAGTCTGAGGAAGAGCCAAGAGTTTAAAACGTCACACAATAATAAAAAAAAACATTATAAATGGGAGATAAATGTGTGGTGTGCAGATCTCTTTTCCTCTACAGATAAGCCTCTTAGTATTTACAGTACCTTCGGATGAATTGACCATCTCAAAATCTGGCCATTCACTACACAGCCGGAGAATCACATCAATTTGCTCAAGGGCCAGTCGCACAGCATCTTTGTCTTGGGCAGTGCACATCACATACGCAGCAAACACCTGCAGAGACAGAAGACAAACAGAAATTATCATCTAAGATATCACTGGATGAGAGTAAAAATATTTGTAAGTAGAGAGTCACATTACCAGCGCTCCAACATAACCAGTTTTAAGGCGATTTATGTCTGTGGCAACTTGTGGAATCTTGTATGGGTCAATCTGACTTAGTTTATTTTTATGCCTGATCCTCAGCTGTAGTGCAAGATCATTGTGTCTAAAGGGAGACAAATTATTTCAAGTGCAAATATTGAACACACCTGTAAAGTAAATGTGATCAATGAAAGGAGTAGGATAACCAAACAGATCTGGGGGGTATTCCATCAACCTCGCTAAAGGCCAAACCTGGCTTATTTTGATAAGTCTCGCTAATTTTAGTGAGAATTCCGTTCCATTAATGAGGTTAACGTGAATCCCAGTTAGGTAACCATGGGAATTTATGCCACAGAACTAACCTGCTCCGTAGCAGGTTAACTTTCAAGCTAAATTAAGCTTTGTTGCAAAAAAACCCAATCTGTCAGAAAACGAGTCCAAAAAGATGGTTCCTTCAACCTGTGCTCTCGTCACCTGTAGCCAACTTCAAAAATAGAAGTAGGCCTATAGACATGTTTTTTTCCGACAGTGCATCAAGCATGGATTTACACATTCACTAGCTCCAAAGAATGTATGAAGATTATACGATTAAAATGTTTTAGCTTCACATGCGTGTGGAAGCTTCTCCAACACACATATTGCACACTGCCCTCTCCCCACATACACAGCACACTATCCCATCTCCCCTGTCATCCCCCCAACACACACACCAAGACCCCTGGCAGTTGGGTTAGCCCCTTGAGCCGTGGATCTGCCCAAGGTTTCTTCCTTGGTAAGGGAGTTTGTCCTTGCCCCTGTTGCTCTTGGGTGCTCCTTGTTGGTGCCCCCCCCCCCAATTCCAATTCTCCCCCACCTTTCTTATGCAGCCCTTGCCACTTAATCTACTAAACCCCTCTTCTACTGTTCTTTTTACCCCCCCACTTTGCACAAATAGGCTGACACCAGACATAATTTCATTGCATTTCTTACTTCCAGTAACTATATGCATGTGACAATAAACTTCCTTGTATCCTTGTTCTAGGAATCGTGCTACTCTACGTCACTTACGTTCGGTGGTGGTGTAACGTGCAACGAGACGGCATAGGAAAGGAATTAGTCTACAATCTTGCGTGTTCGCAGGTTCGCTTCCCATACGAAGTATTAAGGCTACATTGTTTATCACCTTGATAATAACATTTTTAGTTATAATCTTTGATGAAAGACATATGTCTACTGCTGATAAAGGGTCATGCACATTTAGGGTGACCACCTGCTAATAATCCCAAGGGCGGACAGGGGGTATTTTTTCTGAGGGACAATGTGGGACACTGCCTGGCGCGGCGGTGCCCCCACCTCACGGGCAGACTCACTGATAGTGGTTTACCAATTTCTAGCACGTATCCACCGTACATGGTATATTAATAATGCCCTCCCCTAAACATGTGTAATTGCTGATGTATCATGAATAGGCCAACCAATGTGTATTTTTTTTTCTAAATAAAGATTCATAATACTTTGAACATTCAGTGAATTGACAGATCCACTTCCACTTACGATTTACTTTAGCTAGGCCTATTTCATTTTATTTATTTCTCATGACCATTTATTCACTTTAAATAAATTATAATGTAAAGAAGGAGCTGTAAAAAACGATAAGGGGGAGGAATTTAGGCTTAAATTTAACATCCCCACAATTTAAATTAGAAAACCATGTTAACAAATTATCTACGACGGACCTTACACCTAGGGAGAGGGGGGTGTAATTTAAGTCATAACTTGTGTTACCAGAGCCCGTCTACGGATTCTCTGGTGTTACGTTGAAACTATTCAATTTGGTGCAACCCCATACATTTTAGTATCGTAAACTTCAACGAGCCAGTTTACGTTAGAACTGAGCTATATAGTATAAGTATACTTTTTTGATCCCGTGAGGGAAATTTGGTCTCTGCATTTAACCCAATCGGTGAATTAGTGAAACACAAGCACACAGTGAACACACAGTGAGGTGAAGCACACACTAATCCCGGCGCAGTGAGCTGCCTGCTTCAACGGCGGCGCTCGGGGAGCAGTGAGGGGTTAAGTGCCTTGCTCAAAGCAGGGCACTTCAGCCGCGGCCCACTGGTCGGGGCTCGAACCGGCAACCCTCCGGTTACAAATCCAGAGTGCAACCAGTGCAACCCACATGCAGATGGAACTTACGTGCAACCGGCTGCAGGATATAGAGCGACCAATTTTATTTTGAGCAAGCATTGATTATGCGTGACAGTCTCAATTTGCAGGATGCATGAATATGGCTTCAAACGCTGTGCGCGCACGCGCTACGCGGGACGGGTGGTCAATGCACATTTGGTAGGCTGTCCAGTGACAGCTTTGCCAGTGGGCAATATTATGTCTGATGCAAGCCAAATGATAATTATTCTGTAGCCTAGGCAGCTAATAATTAAAACTGCTTCATGTATCGACGATTGTTCATGAATGTCAAATCAACTGTGTGCTACACAGATTAAATACTAGGCATAAATTGAATTGAAAGCCATTGCATTTCAGATATTAATTTTATTTCAAACACTTTGGGACTTATGGGAGACATTAGGCTATTATGTTGATGATAATTTATTTTATGACCACTTACACCTAGACAATAATTTGGAGTGAACTCTTTTAATATAAGAACGTAGGCTATAGATAGTTTTGAATATATGCCAAAGTTGTTTTTGACTTTATAGCCTACTATGTATTCATTCACTCGTTTTGTTCAAGCATAGACTGTATAGTCTATGTGTTCAAGAGTGAAGCCAATCAAACTCGCAATTGATTTCAAACCATTAACATTGTAAATGTATGCTTTCATTGTTCTCCAATTTCTGTAGGCAATCTATTTTTTTCTCTTGATGTTAAATTTGATGACTTTCGATGAAAATCATGTAGATGGCGCTTGCCTATCGAACATAAATCGTCTAGTATTGTCTTAATTTTACGACATATATCGTCTTTTCGTCAATCTACTGTTTTGGTCTACTTTTCTACCTCGTGCACGAGCAGGGATGAAGCTGAACTAAACCTCGCTTGAATAACCGAGGCCAAGACGCCGCTAACTTGAGTTAATGGAACGGCTTCAGCCCCAAGTGAAAGTCTACGCTAGTTCAAGCCAGGCTATTTCTGTTAAGCGCCGCCTTCATTAGCGAGGTTGATGGAATATCCCCCGGGTTAGATCAGAAGCCAACAAACTAACACACTTGAGGAAAAACTAAACTCCATCAACAACAAAAACGCAACCATATAAATACTTACCCGTCTATTAATGGATATTTTAACATAAGGTCCACAGTTTGTTTTCCCAAGCTTGACCCAGAGTTAACATCACACTGGACCAAGAGGACACACCATAAGAATATCCAGACAGTGTGCGGCAGCATTTCCTGTGATACATCAACATAGGTTTGTGTGCGCAAACATTCGCGAGTCAAGAAATTCACGTCAGTAGCCAAAACCGACTTAACGTTCCGGTTAAAATGCAACTGATACATTGGCATTGGGGCATTTTGTTCAGTAGCTAAGCGCGTAGCCTAATGATGGATGGATAGTTAGATACTTTATTTACCCCGAGAGAAATTTTAGGCATCCAGTAGCTTATACAGCCATAACACAACACACACACACACACACACATCTCTTACATACATAAAAATCACTCACAGAAATGTAAAACTTTAAAGAGCATGTGGCGTGAATGTGACATTGACATTCGCAGAAAGATGCTATAAGTACATTTGGAAGAAAGGTCGCATACAAATATGGGCTATGCAATAAATAGCCTATGCACGCCTTAGTTAGAACATTTCCGTGCAAGCGTGATAAAAAACGTGATAAAAAACGAACTCTCACATAGGCGTTTATTTGTTTGTTTACGTGGTCTTTAAAGATAAATGCCCGTAAGATGAACTGATATGTTTCATCAAAGTATTAATCGTATTGTCTATTTAAAATGCATTTATTTAATTGCTATAGGCTACGCTATAGTTAAATGGAACTATATAGAATACAAACTGCCAATGGCAAACTTACTGTTAATTTTCCAGAGTACCTCTGGCTAACACTCTGTCGTAGTTGTCAGAGAGAAATATGCGTTCGGCTACATACCATGTCCATGTCGGTACACCCCACCCATGACGCTGTAATATTGAACTTTCTGAACCAGACTAAATCATACATTTGTCGGAGATTTCAGTCTCATCATCGCCCTCTACTGACTAAATTACGGATGTTCATATAAACAAAGAACAGTAGATTAAAGCTCAATTTAAAAACTTTAATTAGCAGATATATTCATAATGGTACAATTATAATACATATAAAAACTAATTCATTCAGCACTGACACTACTCTCCAATTTAGGCACAATAATTTAATAAAGCTCTATCAGTAGGCCCTACAGCCAATCTCTCATTGAGAAAACATTTCAGACCATCATCTACAATGTTGGGGAAAAATATTAAGAAACAAAATAGACTTCAGAAATAAAATATACTTGACAATTTTTTTTTTTGCATAGGGCAAACAGATGAATGTCCAGCAACCTAAAATAAAATAAAATCTCCCATTGCACATCTCACATGGTGGCATTACAGGGCATGTTAGTTTCTCTCTGCTGGTGGTCAAGGACATAAAGAAAATCAAATGTAATACCTTCGCCGGAGTGTTACTCGACAGATATGAAATAACAATGGTAGCTTTATGGCCAGGCACTGCAACAGCACCTCTCCGGTCTCTTGTTAGCTAAATGTAAACGGTTACTGTTAATGGGAGATATTAGCCCACCTCACTCAAGTAGGCAAAGAAACGCAAACAGGAACATTTTTTGTAACCTCTACATGAGCCCCCATACAGTAGACAAAAAAAACAACTTCTTATCTGTGTGTCAATGTTTTACATCACAGCCTTTTCTGCTTTTGTTTAAACACCATGTGCAACAGGGGATATGTGTCCCTTTAAGACTGTAGGAAAGTAACCCATACATTCTGAATATATTGATCATTTAAAAGGTAAAAATGTCCTTAGCAGTCTTTGATACTAACAAAAGGCTAACTTTAAAAAGTAAGTATTGTTTTTTTTAAAGTTGGGCAGATTGTGTGGAATAGAATAACAATGTTGCCATCCACCTACATTAGAAAAATAAAATGGGGGCGTGGGTTAGTAACACATAGGCAAAAGTTCCATGCTGTAATCAACAATGATGCTGGATAAAATGACAAACTGACAGTGTCTCATCAGGAAGACAATGATATGGATGTCTGATATGTAGCCTTAAGCAGTAGTAATAAGGGTGATGTGGGAGCAAAGTCTATCTATGTTGTACAGTTTGTCTCCGCTCGACTGCTAGATCCAATTAGAACACTCCGGTGGTAGATTCTGGCTCAAGAGCAATAAAAGGAAAAGATAGAAGAGAGAGAGAGAGAGAGAAAGAAAGAAAGAAAAAAAAAGAGAGAGAGAGAGAGAGAGATAGAGAGAGAGAGAAAGAGAGATGCAACATGAGTATCCCTTACACAAACAACACTGACATCCCAGGTTAAACCACAGCTATAAACGTCTTCTTCGGACCCGACAAAAATAAGAGAAAAAAAAGAGTAGCAACCAACTCTGTTGCTTGTCGTGACTCTGCAACACAATTTCTGAACACACACCATGCAGCAGCCATCTCAAACTTGCATGCTACCACCAGCCATCGTCTATCGTCCTTTGCAACACTGAAAGCTTCAACGCCATGCCAACGCTCTTCAAGAAAGCTCCTAGTAGCTATCTGGAGTAGGAAGACAGACTCCTCCGACCGATCAGATCTGGCTAAGGCAACCCTCGAAGCAGCAGTTCTCCGCTTTGTCTCGTCTGGTTCTCTGTAGGTACTTTTAACTACTGTTTTAAGAGAAGGCTGTGTGTGAGAGAGAGCGCAGGCTGCTTGAACTGGTTCTGCTTTGTTTACTGGTGAGTGTATCTGTGTGTGTGTGTGTGTGTGTGTGTGTGTGTGTGTGTTGCTCAAGGGTCCTCAGTGTCCTGGCTCACTCCGTAGGGTATGGCTGCCTGTGCATGCGGCGCTCGGCGGCGGCTGCCAAAGTGTGTCGCTTCCTCAGTGCTGGGTTTGAGCTGGGCTCAGCTTCCTCCAGAGACGGCAGATCTTCGTCCTCATCCTCGTCTTCATACTCCTCTTCCTCTCCTGGGCTTCTATTCATGAACCTCCTATGAGAAGGAAGGAAGGAACATACACAGATATTAATAGCCTGTACACAATACACTAACCTCAGACAGCAGACTCCTCTATGAAGTGTGATTTCACGGGCTGTGCGGGGTAGATTTCTTTTCCGTCTGGTTGTGTGCGTGTGTGAGAGCGTTTTCAATTTCAATACAACCATTTGTACAGTGCCAATAACCATTGAAATAGTCTGGAGGTGCTGGGGGGTGGGTGTAGGGGTTAGTGCAATAGGGAATTAGGGGGAAATCCTCTGTCATTTCAAAACAGTCATTCCAACCCCTGATAAATAGCTAGTTGAGCATTGTCATTTGACATTAGCACATGCCTGTGTTTTTATCAAGTGAGTGGATATTCGCACCTCTTGGTTTAGTGCACACCTGTACATCATGTTTTAACGTTCTGCCATTGCATTTGAGACTGTATTTGTATTTACTTTCTAAATATCATTATCTGGGCAGACGATATTCACAAACTGCAGCATAACCGTTAACTTCAGAAACAGTTCTTATTAAAGAACTTTGCCTTTGGCTACATCAATGTCCTTTCTGGCCCTTGGTTCTACGAAAAGACGTTTCTCCGAAGTTATGCTAGTCATTTTTCCTCTTATAGGCTACTCATTTCCAAGGTTCTTTTTGTCCTAGGGCAAAAGACAGATTGTTGCTTCATAATAATTAGTCATATTGTCTAGGCTACTTTTCTTGAAACTGCCAATGCTTCTGGTTAACATTTCCTTTTTTTCAGAAATACCTTTTGTTATTTTCAGCTTTCACAAAGTTTCTTTGATATATGGAACTTCAAATCTGATAAGCACAGAGGACATATTTTTTCACAACCTATGCCTAATCTTACATGACAATCCACAACAATTTAGCCTTTATGATAAAGAAAAATGTCAAAAAGTGCATATGCTATGGTAATGAGATCACATATGAGATATTACCTGCGATCTTTCAAGTTCCTTTAAAACACAATCAAAAGCATATCTCAGGACAGATGTGAATTAGTCCAATGCTAACTCTGGTGCCATGTAACAAATGGCAACGTTTATGTTTAAAATTGTTAACCAATCAATCAATACATTTATTGTTCATAGTGCAGTATCACCATGTAACATGGTCTCAATACACTACAAAATCACAAACGAAACAAAACTAATCATACAACCAACAATGAAAAATATGCTCGGCCCTGCAGTGCTGTTGTGTACCTGCGCGCTTGCTGGAGTAGTTCCTCCTTCCTCTGCAGAAGCATCTTCTGGCGCTCCTCAGCCGACTTGGAGAAGCGGCTGCCCCGCACCTCCACACTCTCTGGCTCCGCAGACGCGGCGTCCCCGCCCGAGGCGCTGCTCCCCGCCGCCAGATCCTCAGGGGGCGCGCCCATCTGGAGAGGGACCCGCTCCACCGTCTGCCGTCACACACACACCATGTAGAACACAGGGGTTAAGAGTAACTCTGCCTGATGCTGTGTACATTGTACATTGCTGCTTTGATGAAAAAATAAGAGCAGCAAAATTTGGTTGAAATGCACAATTTCAACCAAATTTTGCTGCTCTTATTTTTTCATTATTATATGTGCCCTCTTATTTACTTATTTACTTACTTTTTTGTTTACTTGAATGTTATGTTTGTCTGTGGACTTAAATTGGTAAAATATGTCTTGTCTTCACCGTGGGATAGTGAGAAACGTAATTTCGATCTCTTTGTATGTCTGGAACATGTGAAGAAATTGACAATAAAGCTGACTTTGACTTGAGGGGTTAAGAGTAACTCTGCCTGATGCTGTGTACATTGTACATTGCTGCTTTATCATTGGCACTGCATCATCTACAAGACTCTCAGGCTGTCAACGAATCTTACCTCTTTCTCTAATCTAGTAGCTTTTATGTCCCTTATTTTGTCCTCTTATTCTGGATTTTGAATACCACGCTTGGTATACCCGTAATTTCCCAACTATTAGCCGTGGCCTATATATTGATTTTGCAAAATTTCTTCAGCTATGAGGTTAATACACGGGGGGCAGTTAATATGGTATTAATATGGTTTTGTTTCTTTTAACTTGCATACAACACTGTCCTGCGGTTTATACACAATGCGGCTAATACACAGGAAATTACTGTAGTGATATGGTATTCCATGTGTTTAGAACTGAAAGAGTCAAATGGCCCACTGGCTGCCTACTAATGACTCCCAACAGAAAGGTCAGGGAAGCAGAAATCACCTGAGTAGGGAAGGGCACCTGGATGCGTCCCTCCAGGATGTTATCGGTGGTGACCTCCACTGAGCGTGTGAGCTGCAGGTCCTGGAGCAGGAGGTTGTAAGGCACCTGAGGGAACATCTCCTGGATCTGATGGGCCTGAGAGAAAAGGGGACAAGGTGTTACCACCCATCTGGCTGCAGTCTGTCTGCGAAACGGCAAACTCAGGAACAGAGACTGACTGGAATTATTGGTGTTTATCATACTACTGGAATTATTGGTGTTTATCATACTAAGGTTGGGCCTGTCTACCAAATGATGAGCTGGCTTTCTAGAGAACTTGCCTGAAGGGTAAGAGTGAAACCCTAAAGTGAAACCCTTCAGGCAAGTTCTCTAAAAAAAAGTAGAGTGAAACCAACTCTCTGCTGAGTTTGAGTCTATAATTTTAGGAGAATACAACGGTAGGATCTGGCTTCACTCATTCTCTTTTTTTGTCTTTAAGAGTGCTGGGCCAAACTTATAAGTAACCAAAAAAGGAGAAAAGGCCGTGTGCAGAGCACATTGAAGGTGGCACTGTGCCAAAACGCTTCTGTGATAAAAAAGATTGATATATGCAAAAAAAGATGACATAGAATGATGAAGATATTTATGTTTTCTGGTGCTAACATTAAAGGTACTGTATGCAACTTTGGTCTGTAAAAAACAATGTTCAGATGCTATTTTACAACCCCATTTACAACCCTGTAATTAGGGTAGGCTGGGGAATAAAATGGCCCGTTTAAGCAGATATATAGCGCCCCCTCAAGGCGTTATTTGGAATAACAATAGGCTCCAGCAACTTCCTCCTGAATCTCCAACTCGTAGTGATAAAGTAACGTGTGGAGGGGAGCGGTGATCAGAAGGATGGTTTGCATTACAGTCTGTATTTACGTCACAATCCATCGTTCAGATTCGTCCATTTTGTAGTGGTCATTTCAAAGTTCAAGATCTACATATGAAGGAGGAAACAACTGTGTTTCCCATTCACGGTAGTTTTATGGTCATGCACCGAACTTATTCAACAAAGCCAAGGTAAAAATGGTTTTCCATTCTGGATTATCTTTAAAGGGCAACATTATTCTTCACAACCATAAAGAATATTTGAGAATGAATAGAAGCGTTCTTGAAGAGAATACACATTTCAGTCTTGAAAGTACTAGTAAGTACTGGTAGCAGCTAGACTCATGTTTAAAATGTCTTCTTTAAATGGAGATAAAAGAGCAAAATTTGAACTTTTTGCAACACTCTAGAGGTCATCAGTTCATTTTATACTTTAATATTTTGCTCTCACTTCCCAAAACAACAAAAAATCATGTCTCACCATAGCATTGAGCTGGGAGTTGTTAGCCTGTGCAATACTCAGCATGTTGGTGGTGTGCATGACTTCCACTGAGAAGCTGGGCAGCCAGCTGGCAATGCGAGATCCTACAAACCACAACACCGTGGGAAGTCAAACATGTACCCATTAGCAATGCCCACAATGTGAATACTATCATTATCATTTCACACTTAAAAGATTAAAACTTATTCTAGATATTGCAAAAAATAAGATCCAACTACATAATCCAAACACCAGCAGTATTGGTGAATACACAAAATACTACTCTTCACTTCAAAGAGGCTGCAACACGCAGGTTGAGGTGGGGCCAAGTAAAGCAAACAATGCACAGTTCATCTGGCATAATAAAAGCCTGCAGTTATCTAAGGTCACATCTGAGATCCAGCATGGGCTTTTACCATCAAAGTGGAAAAAGTGATTGTGCTGGTTGATGTGGGGTCGAGCGTCTGCGGCGGGGCCCCCAGGGGCCAGGTTGCCCTCCAGGGTCCCCCTCTGTGGGGGATCCCGGGCATGGCCCCCCTCGCCGCTGATGTTCAGGGGCAGCCGGCAGGTCGGGCACGAAGTGTCCTGCTCCAGCCAGGAGCGCAAACAGGAGCTGAGAGGAAACGACACAGTAAACATTACAAAGCCGAAGCCTATTCATGCATGTGCACAACACACAGGCACACGCAAGCACAGATCAAATAACAGCAGCAACAGTGGCCAACTCCCTAGGTATACTCAGTGTTGCATATCATGGTGTGTCAGATCACAAATGATATGGCCTATGCTGGTCACTAAGGATATGACCTATACATGGCATTCTGAGGGAATAAAAAAAAATGTTTTGAAGCCAAAAAAAAGGAAACAAATGCAAAACATTTCCTGAAACAAATGTTGGCAATCCTCTTGTTCATAGTGGTTCTGCAGCAGAGCAATATACCACTCACTTGTGGAAGAGGTGCCCACAGGGCAGCTTGCGTGCAGTATGCATGGTATCCCAGCAGATAGCACAGTCATCGTTGTTGGCTTCTAACTCCTCTGCAGTGGCCACTGCAAATCTATGAAAACAGACAGTGGAGTAAGCCAAAACCAACTCTTTCACTCACACACACACACACAGACACACACACAGAGACAGACACAGAGACACACACAGACCCCAACCAACCAAAGATTATCAGCATTACGACCACAGTCCACCCCACTTTCCCAGGTGATTCTCAAGACCTCTCATTTACTCAAAACCTGGCCAAGGATTACCGGCGCACTAAATCTGTGCCTAAGGCTTGGACATTACACAACCAGGCCAGCAGTAAATCCCTGGCCATGACAGAGGAGTAGGGGCCGGTGTCATGAGCAACTAACTACAACTAAGGGCAGCAGACCTGGCCTCCATGTTGTCGATGACGCGGAGGTAGTTCTTGTGGCGACGCAGGCGACGCTGCACCTCGTGGAACAAGTAGCGCAGCTGCATGAAGATCACCAGGCTGGCCATGGACAACCAGATGTTCCCAAAGAGCTGGAGAGTATGAGAGAGAGAGAGATAATGTGAGATGCCGTGAGGGAGAGAGGTAGGAACAGAGACAGATCGAAGAAAGGGTGATCATGTATTTATCACTACTACTGGGATATTTCTCTTCATAGCTCATTTGAGTGGCATTCAAGATCCTTTATCTCTATGCCTACATACATAGTCAGGTGAACACTTTTGATAGTTCTCCCTAGTAATTTAGCATCACACATGCAACCATGACTGGAGTACTATAAGCCTCGTTATGAGTTAGAACAGAAACCAGCCCCCCTCCCCCACTCACCAACATGTGGATGTGATGCATTAGGTCCAACGACAGCATGACCATCTCCATAACAAAGTCAGTGTAGTAGATGTGGCTACCTTTGCCCTCCCAGGTGCCCTCGTGGTTCAGATCCCACAGGTGAATGGAGTAGCTAAAAGAATGAGGGGGATAGTGATTCAGTGACCACAACCACACAACTGTAGTGTGCCTCTGGTGAAATGTTATGTTTTAAAGCTTAAACTTGTTGAACTTTGAGAGAATGCGGCCTAATGTGGACATGCAGTGTTTATTTCTGCAGGTGTGCTGTCCAGGATACTGACAAATGAGATGATAGGTCATGCACTAGCGGTAAAACATGTGCTTCTTCCATTCATGAGGTGTGATTTTAAACTGGTCTGCTGAAAAGTCAACATACACTGAAAAGCAACACAGCTGAATGATTTTACATCTCTGTGCACATCAGTCTTTAATAAACATAGCCCTAAGGTTCATTTAGACACTAGACTGCTAATTTGACTAGCCTACAGTTTGTAAGCTGAAATATAATCCTTTAATTAATGAGTCTGCTAACTAAATAAAGCTTGCCCTAATCCCCCTTTCCCTTTGTCACACAAAGCTGCCATTTCAGCTGACGCGAGCTCTGGTAGAGCAAGGAGAAAGGAGTTTCTCTCAAACAAGCAGGAGGCGACTAAGTCCAGGTGCCAAAGCAAGAAATTAGATCATTATCTTTGGGTGTTCTGAGGCTTACCGCATAATGACATGGCCAGTGCGCACGGTCACCAACATACACTACAGAGAGAAGAGAAAAAAAAACATGTATTTACGCAAAAGAGAAAAATACATGGGTGAGCTCATGGGTGATTGCCATGTTACATATTTCACCTCAGCAGCCATGAAGGCCAGCGTGTGCATGCCATGGGCCGGCCCCCACAGGCCACACAGCACTCCTAGGCCACAGCAGGAGAGGAGCAGACCCGTCAGCAGGGACATCACCCGCATGTGACTGCTCAGAGGGGTGGTCGGGGAGAAGGAGAGCTTTGGGACAAAACACACGCACACAAACACAAACACACAAGTTAAAACACTGGAACCCAACAGACCCCTTCTCAAACACAGATCGGCCTGTTATGTCAGATTGTGTGATCTGCTATGCAATTTTAGTTAATCTAATTAGTGTCGCGATCGTGCAACAAAAGCCGCATATGGGCATGTCATGTAACAAACTTCCAGAGGCTGGCGAGTTTGACCAAAGTCCTTCAATTTTAATGGAAACACAAGGACTGAGAGGACCTAGTGAGAGCAGGTTCCTGGACAAGTTCCCACCTCCTTAGGTTTTACCCCGAACGCCCGTATGGAAACGAGCCTATATTAGGAGGATAGATCACTTCAGCCAACTATAGCCTAATGCTTAACGGCAGTAGGTAGGACAATGTCTGGTACAACCTAAAATCTAAAAGCAAAGAATATGCCATTTTAACATTGACCTACATGTAACATGTCCATAACCTGCAATCATAACCTGACAACAAATAAAAACAAGTCCCTGGAGACCTAGCTTCTCAGATGCACAACATGAGCAGCTCCCTGCATGACCAACACTCTAGGCCTCACATGCTTTAGCCAGATACTATTAATAGAGGCAGACCTGAAAAAGATATGGCCTACCATTGTCACTCATTTAAAAAGATTTACTGTCTCATAGCACAGCAATTTGTAACAGTTTATACTGTATTATTGTAGTGTTTCAGCGTTAGCCCCTTCACTGTGAAGTGTTTTGGGTGACTTGAAAAGCACTATACAAATGCAATGCGTTGTGTTGTGTTGTGGCTATGCAAGTAAGAAAGTGTAAAGACAGGCTCGGAGCAAGACTAAGAAAGAGCAGATGAGCAGATTTTCAGAGTCTTCCTACATTTACACGACTCATGGCATCCCCAAGCCCCCAAATAATAATATAATAATAATAATCTTTATTTATATAGCACTTTTCAAAACAAAGTTACAAAGTGCTGTAAACTTCAAAACTCCCTTCAGTTTCACCACACCTGTTAGTACATTAGAATGCAAACTCCCTTTTGTGTTTACACTAGAGAGCAACAAGTGCCCAATTTAACTCACATATTCAAAGCGGTCCTTGCATAACTGAACCATGAGGTGGAGGAAGATGAGAGCAGCGAACCAGAGGCACCACATGACCACCTCTTCCACGGTCTGCACGTTCAGGACTCCAAAAATAAAGATGAACTTGTAGAAGATGAAGTTCCAAAACTTGTCTTTCAAGTGCTAGACAGATCAGGACAAGAACAGAGTCAGAAAGCTAGAAACTTATGGCAAAGGTTATCCAAGCGAACAGATGTTGCCCTGGTCTGAGATAAAACAGTGGACAGCAGTATGGCATCTAAAGACCACCTGAGGTGGAAGGCACAACAAGTAATACTAACAACACAAGTTCATAACTTGGTACACACGAGTCTTCATTTTTTGGTCTCAAGACTAGAGGGAGAGGTAACCACCACAACTGAGACAACTTTAACACTTCTACACCTAGTAAACTTTACAGAAGGGGCTCGCTCCTAATATAGCTGACCTCACACTAGAAAAGCAGTAGCCTACCAGTCCCATGCAAGAAGCCTGCATTCTCATAGTTACTCGGCATCATAGAGTGGCAGTTTTTCTACTCATGTGTATTTAAATCATTCCCTTATTAAATGCCTCTTTTTTGATGTATTATGGCTGACTGGTGCATGAATTGAATGAATAATCATACCTGCTTTTCACTGACTCTGAGGGCTCCAAAAATCATCCATTGGATCATTTTGGCAATGACCATAAGAGTGCAACAAGCGGTGTTGACAAGCACCTTAGGGTAAAATCAAAATTAGGTTTGTATAAATGAGGCACGACAGCATATCTGACAAGACATCCATCTTATTTGAATGTGCATTTACGGACAAAATACTGTTCATATGAAGCTTACCCAAACATAAACACTGTCATTAACAAGGTACCACAGGACTGTGGACAACATAACTTCACTGTCCACATCTTGATCAGGGTGCTGGAGAGTGTCAACAGAGCCAGGGGCTTCATCCAAAGATGACGACTTCAGCCTAAAATCTGTCAGGGTGCTGTAAGCGCTGTAGATACTTCCTGTCAACAGGACTACGCTGAGCGCTATGTAGGTTTGCAAACTGGGCCATGGCAATCTCTCCAAAAACATCAGTGGCATTGCAACTTAAAGCGTGTGGGGAATAAATAATGTCCAAATCCTCACAGTCTTACAGAGTTTAGATCCTTGGAGCTCCAAACAAGTTCGTCTGTCAATGTAAATAAGTTTCCGCGCCAACTGCGCGGAAAAACTTTACTTGTCAACACGTTCAGTCAGACAGTCAGCTGCGTGGACCAGACAGCTGGATAACTAATATTAAGCTAGCGAGCGAGCTAGCTAGCTAACTGTTAACTAGGTTAATTCGAGGCTAATCATCGCTGAAAGTTCCAACACAATAAAATGAGTTAAGGTTAGACTAATATACCAAGGCTGTAATCAAATGTTTTTGCCAGGGCCTGCCTAGATCTCTAAATTCAGGAAATTGGCCTCACAAAATTATGTTATGAGATGGGCAGCGCCAGCAAACCACAATTGGCAAATGTATCGCTAACGTTTCTAACCCTAAGCTAGCTTTCCACAAACTATCACTTTGCAGCTAACCTCCGCGTTTAGCTGTTTCTAGCTTTCCTATGGGACAACTATCTCTCGTTAGATTTTGAACAAGATTAACCACCGCGACAGATGTATCACGACTATGGACAGCAGTTGAATATATGAAAAACATATATTTGCGTTAGCAAATACTAGCTATCACATGAATGATCAACCTAAGGCTCACCTGACCTGGCTAGCAAACTTAGCAGCTTTGGTTCAAGGATACCATGACAGATACGCGTAGATATGTACGTCAGAGTTTGAAACGGCGCATTACAAGAATCTAGCTTTAGGGTTGCATCTACCAAATGCGTTCCTTGAGTATGTCAATCTCACTGTCCGATATGTTTGACTCAGGTGGCTTATCCCAGCATAGTCCCCAAACATTATTCTTCTCCGACGACTATACCACAGACCTAGAGAGTGCTTCGTGCGAGAAGACTAGACAATTCCAAAGTGGAAAGTGGTATCTATGCTGCCACCTACTGGCTTGAGTACATAATGCCACCAGGACTAATTTGTATCAAACTAATAGAAATCTATGTATCAAACCTAACTTCATTCATAATGACAGTCAAGCCACACATTAGTCTTGGTAATTGTATTTAATATTATACTGTGTGTATTCACATTGACCAAAGTTGATGAGCACACTACATCAACTTTCTTGTTAGGCTACATGCATCACTCTCATCAGACCAAGCTGTCAGCCACATAAGCCCCTACAGGCCTATTATATGCATACTTCACTACTGAATATAATTCATTTAATTGATTTAATTGAACTTCGATTTGATCTAACTAAATTTAATTGAATTAATACTTTAATTTTTGAATGTCTGAGCTCAATTTAAAATATTTAACCCATAGACAGGGGGTCAGTGAAATAATGTTCAATAGACTAAGTTAAAGTTTTGCTGTATAATTTCAAAAATGCATATAGATGATGACCATTTGCACCAATAAAACTAGCAAACGGTGTCCATTGTTCCCACCCATATTAACAATAACTCATATGTTTGTGACAGATCACATCAATGTTTCATGAATCACTTGAATTACTCACTTCACTTCAATGAATAAACCATTTCTAGCTGCTTAGAAATGCGTGTCAGTTCACATCATCAAATTATGCCATCCAAAATAGTTGTCACATTCAGCAATCATCTCATGACCGCTAGCTGCCCATTCCTTGAGTACACTGTAAAAAAAAGGGGGAAGGGGAATGTTCTCCCTCAAAAGGGGTCCCTGCAGTTTGGCAACCTCTGATCTAGGCTATTGCACTTGTTTGGATATCCCTGGTAATTAAATGAAGTTGTATAAGCCTATTTTGTCACCATCCAGATTCCAGACATAACTTGCATTTGCTGGTTAAGAGACAAACCACATTACATATGAACAAAAATAACTTGATAATAAATTATGTCAAGAACAGAATATGCATCTAATAAGTATAGGGTATTTCCTGACACTGCTGTGACATTAGTAGACACACACCCTGTTTTGCAGAAGTGAATCACAAAAGCAGAGTAAGGGTTGCTGAGTAAGAACAATTCAAAAGGAACTAATGTAGACAATGGTTTGTGTGACCAGTGAACATTGATTTGATTTAGAGCACGCAACATGAATGCCTCCGGACCTTCCAACCTCAATAGCACAGCATTGGATGAGTGGTCTATGGCAAGTACATCTGTGGCTTGCATAATTCTGAGTCTGTCCTTCCTGGTAGGGGCTCCCGGGAATCTACTGGTGATTTGGACCATCCTGAAGCACATCAAGCTGCGTTCCCACACAGTGGTGCTCATCCTCCATCTGGCTGTCGCGGATCTTCTGGTGCTGTTCACCCTGCCCCTGTGGATCTACTCCCTGGCAAACTCCTGGATCTTTGGGAACGCTACTTGCAAAGCCATAACTTACATCATTACTGCTTGCATGTACAGCAGTGTGTTTCTCATCAGCATTATGAGTATAGAGCGCTACGTGGCCATCCACTACCCTTTCAAAATGCGTGGCTGGAAAGGTTTGGATATGCTGTACAAATGTTTGGGAGTCATGTGGTTTGTGTCTTTTCTATTGGGAATTCCAGTGATCCTGATCCATTACGTGGATGAGACTGATGATGGTACTCTTCAGTGCATTTTCAAAAATTATACCTCTGTGAACCAAGAGCTGTTTTGCCTCTGCCTAGAATCCTCTGTTGGCTTTGTGATTCCATTTTCCATTTTGGCCATCAGCTATTGTCAGGTGGCCACACAGCTAAAGCAGCTACACTCCGCCACTAAACAGAGGTCAACTGTTCTGATCAGCAGTGTGGTGGTGGCCTTTGCCCTTCTCTGGCTTCCTCATCACATCCTCAATGTCATCGACGTTATCATCCTGTCCACGGAGAACTCTGACTCTACACCAGACTACAGAGATAATTTTGTGCTCATTGCAGGCGCCCTGGCCTTTATCAGCAGTTCTGTGAACCCTGTGCTGTATGCTTTTGCGGCACGAAATTTCCAGGGTGGACTTAGGAGGTCTGGCTTTGTGAAACTGTTCCTTGACATAGCCTCCAATTCTTTAAAAGCCAAAGAGAATTCAAAAGGTTCAAGATTGCACAGCACAAACTGAAGTATAACAGGTTACAGGAGGAATAGGTCCCTCCCTCCTCTGCCGTCCCCACACATACTTCCTGTTTCCCACTGTGCAAAAATACCTATTTTGGACGTCCAACTTCAGGTGCAGATTGTAACGCCAGATGATGTCTTTTTCCGACGTCCAGTATTGACATCCACAGAACCTCTGTATAACGTCCAAAATAGGTTACATAGTCCTATTGAAGTCCAAATGCATGGGGTCATGGTTAGACATCAAAATAGCGGACGTTTACACATCCTGCAGTCTTCCAGAATTGGTCTTGGACAGACGGATGCAATAAAGACATGATCTGCATGTCCATCAGACGTCTAATGATGTATAATGTTTAGTGGGAATGTTAATGACTGAATCAATGACTGAGCTGATTTGACCAAAAATAAACAAACATTAACATTGTTCTCATTAGTCCATTACTGACTGTTCCATTTTATCAGATAATTTCATCAGAATGAGGAAGGCGCTGTGTGGTTTTGCTAAGCTCTTTTTTAAAATTGAATGTAGACAAGCTTCATTAGAATGAGCATTTAAGAGTAAACATAATCTATTCAAGTCAATCAGACAAAGACAAAGCTACAAATGTGCATTCAAAAAAGGTTCAGAACCACTTGTACTGTTGATCTTGCAGGCCTATAGAAAAGCAATTTCCTAGTGATTCCTACCAGACAAGGCAACCATGTAAGTGTGACATTATGGTTCCACGCACAGACTCATTATACTCAAAGGCTCATCATACTTATCATACTCATGCACTGTAATGTTAGGAAAATACATGCAACACATAATGTTAATGCATCAATGACTGAGATGATTTGACCAAAAAATAAACAAACATTGAGATTGTTCTCAATTTTTGAAATTGAAAAAAAAAAAATACTTTATTAGAATGAAAAATGAATCTACAGTATTCAAGTTAATCAGACAAAGACAAAGCTACAGATGTTTAGAAGGTTCAGAACCACTCTAGTGTTGATCTTGTAGGCCTGTGTTGAAAATGATATGTAATGCTTGCATTTAATGCTTTTCCAGAGATGTAGAGGAATATGTGAAAATGGTGAGATTTGGTTCCAAAACGCTATATCTCCATTTTTCAAAAACATTAAAAAGTCATGTTATTTAATTGTGTATTTCAGGTATTAGCAATCAAATGGCTGTTTTGTTGTTTTGATTGAGTAAAGATAAATCAAATAACAATACCCAATAGCAGTTCTACTGAACTTACTTGCGAAATGTATTTTTTTTTTTAATGAAAATTCATTAAAATGGTGGATATAGAGTTTTGGAACCAAACTCAGGAAGTGGACATGATGTTGTATCACTGTGTACATTCTGTTGAGCAAATTAACCAAACATTTTAACCATGATAACCTAAACTGCAATATTGTGGTTCATATTATTTTTGCCTTGGCTCAATACACCATCGTGAGAAAGGACGAAACCAGGCCCAGAATGTTACCACAAAGAGTGCCGTTAGTGCATCAGTATTGCTTTCACTATTCACTGTTTCTGTACAGTAAAATCTTATCTTAGTGCAGATGCAAAGACAGAGTATTAATGTTACCTCTGGCATAAAAAAGTTTACCTGGTGGCCTTTTGTGCAAAGTCAGTTAAATAATAGCGGACCTTTGAAAACAAAGTAACAGAAGATTTTAAGGCGTATGCTGGTTTGTTTTCAGAGTCACGGTAATTGTTCATGGGTACTTCAAAAATATATTTAATTCACTGAAATTCTTATATTTAGGTAACCAGTAATATGATCTAATTATATATTTCCATACAAATATAAGAATAAGAATATAAGAACATTTTGTAAAAGCCAAAAAAACAACAAATCACACTTGTTGTCCATGAGTATAGACTTAAACCATTTTCAACGTAGTTGAGTGACATAAGCTCTCCCATATCATGTGCACACAGATATGTTCTCACGTCCAGCCAAACACAACAAGAAACCATAAATGAATTTGGTTGACTGAAGCTGTAGAAGTGTGTTTAATTATGTCTTAAAAGTTTTTTTTATTTCTTATGTAAATTGTTACATTGTGTGTCAAATTAAATGCATGCTTCTAACTCAACAAATCAATTTAATTTTTTGTTGGTAAAGCATTGTTATTTTTTTGTTATTAATTAGATACTCTTTATATCTGTTTGTCTGGGGAAACTATGAGAAACCCATGGAATGATGAAATCATATATCATTTCTCAACATGAATGTCTGCTTTTTTTGTCACAGCATTGACCAAAGCTGTTTTTTAGCATCTTCCCTGTTCATCATTTCTTACTTTCTGTTCAAAAGAAGGAAGTCAAGGCTGTCTTTAAAACTGTGTCTTCTGCCACAGCATTTTCTAAGGGTGCACAGTCTCGACAAACCTTGCTGTGACCATGGCGAGTGTGGGTATGGATAGTCAGCCTCAGTCCAGTCCAGAGACTGGGCTGGTGGTGGCTTCTGTTATCTTAAGTCTTTCTTTTCTGGTCGGCGCTCCTGGGAATCTGTTTGTGATCTGGATCATCCTGAAGCACATCAAGCAGCGCTCTCACACGGTCATTCTCATCCTCCATCTGGCCGTTGCGGATCTCATGGTGCTCATCACCCTGCCCCTGTGGATCTACTCCTTCGCCCACTCCTGGATCTTTGGGCTGGTCACATGTAAGGCCGTGGTCTATCTTGTCTATGCTTGCATGTACAGCAGTGTGTTTTTCATTACTATTATGAGTGTGGAGCGCTTTGTGGCTGTTCGTTACCCCTTTGCCTCAGCTGGCTGGAGAAGAAAACAAGCGCTTCATAAGCTACTGTTTGGTGTCTGGGTGGCGGCCCTTCTCTTAAGCATTCCGGTGATTCCCACGCAAGCGCTGGGTGAGCAAACAGGCCAACAGCTTTGTACATTTAGGGAGTACACTTCCGACACTGAAGAAATTATAAATGTGCTGCTGGAGACCATTGTGGGCTTCGTCGCTCCACTTACCGTTTTGGTGGTTTGTTATGGCTGTCTGTATAGCCGCATTGCGCAGATGAACTTCAAATCCAAGCGCAAGTCAACAGGTATCATTGCAGCGGTGGTTGTCACGTTTGTCATCTGTTGGACCCCTCATCACATTGGCAACATCCTCTCCCTGATTTACATTGGGATCCAAGAATCTTCTGAAGAGGCAGCCGAACGTTTGGAGGACGTTAGACAGACCATGATGTTTTTTGCGGCAGCCTTGGCATTTGTCAGCAGCACTATTAACCCAGTGCTGTATTTCTTTGCTGCGCGGTCATTTCGAAGTTCACTGCGCGACACGGGGATACAGAAGCTTTTCCGCCACATCTCCAGTACAGCTACTGGTGAGGGGAATAAAGACTTATGTTTCACATCCAAGAGGCAGAGCTCTCACACCCAGTCTTCACAGTGTTGTACAGAATCAAAAACTCAAATAGACCTCCCGGACATCTGTCACCAGGCCTCAACTTTATGAGATTTTACTGTTGTGCATTTGTAAAAGTTTTTATTGAGAATTTATAACATTTATGCATAGGAAAGTATCATTTATGTGCTGTTATGGAACTGATTATAATGCATTTTAATGCAAATTTGGAAAATAATGTATTGTATTTTTGTATTTTTTGTATTTTTACTTTTTTTTAGCTTACTGTTTTGTATTTTTACAAACCAACATATAATGAATCCATAAGTCATAATAACTCATTACAAGAAAAACAGAAGTACACAGGTGTATAAATTACCTTAAACCTTCATATTCATATTATAAATCATCCTAAAATTATAAAATTTACATTTGAAATGTTAGGACTATTAAATCACCAAATGATACTGTATCAACAAATTAAGCACTTAAAATTGAGATCTTTTTGAATGTTCGTGATTTTGAATCTGACGATTTAGTCTTTTTTAGAATGGCATACGGTCCTTTTGAGTAATTTCAACAACAGGTTTAGTAGAAATAGTTGTGAGAACACTGAAGATTCAACCATGGTTGATACCATGAACAGCTGACACAGGGTTTTTAAATGTGCAGTGGTGCAAGCTTTTTATGCACGCTACTTGCGTGTTCTGTTCTGAAGTTCTGTGGATTTCACAACTACTGTTGCGTGCACATGTGTGTGAAAAGAGGAAATGGCTCCTCCAGACGCACTGTTTTTGTTAAGAGTTGCTAAAACAAATGAGAGTTCATTAGGAATATTGTGTAATTTAAGCTACCTTTTATTTTTGTTTTTAATAATTTTACAACATCCATGTGTTGTTACTATAGTATACTGTTATCCTGCAAGGTAAAAATGAGAAAGCCTTAAAACAAATGCATTAAATATTTTTCCTACTATGTTTTTCTCTTGTTTTCCTTGAATGTATATTTGCAAGTATGCATTTTCAATATATTTTTAGCATATACATAGTCTGTCAACACACACACATAAATCCCAAAGAGACTTGAGAGTGCCCTGTCTGGCCACACTTGCTATCAATCTGCTCCAGCTAGGTTTCAGTTGATCATTTGAAGAGAGAGAGTGAAAAAACAAACAGACATGAGACAGAGACAGAGAGAGAGAGAGAGAGAGAGAGAGAGAGGGAAAGAGAGAGAAAGAGAGACAGAGAGAGAGAGAGAGAGAGAGAGGTGACCTAAAGAGGCTCAAGAGTGCTCCGTCTGGCCATACATAAGTCCAGCCTGTATTAGTTTCACTTAAAGAGAGAGAGGTGACAGCTATAATACAGAGAGACAGAGAGAGGGAGAGAGAAAGAGAGAGAGGGGGAAGAGAGTGTGTGTATGTGTGTGTAAGAGAGAAAGAGTGAGAGAGAGAGAGAGAGAGAGAGAGAGAGAGAGAGAGAGAGAGTGTGTCCTGCCTGGCTGTTCATGTTAATTTTCACGAGAGAGAGAAAGGTAACAATATGAGTATTTCTCAGATACAAAGTCATATACTCTTTAATTTGGATTCATTCAAAGTTATTTGCAAATCCAAAATGTCATGTTAAGAAAGACAAAGACATCACATATAATGAAATATAAGTCTATGTGACATTGAAAACTATACTGACTCATGATCTTGTTTAGATAGAAGGGGTGGCTTGAGTGTATGGTTGATGAGCACATTATGACCTCAATCTACAAATGAATGTTAAGGAACACTACTGACCTTTCTGATCTCAATGATTTGATGATACCCAGCTTTTGGTTTCACTGCAGGGCAAATGGGCAAAAGTATTTTAGTTACTGATGTCAGTAAAGCAAAGTGCTGTAATCAAGCAGGTTGGTGGGACAATATGAGAGAAACTGTCATATTGTCTAAAGGTGTAGGTTTTTGAACATTCTAAGTTCCGCAACAATTGAAGGTTCTAAAATTCTATGTTGAATTCAATGAACCCAGATATTCGTTAGAACGTTCATTTCCCAACATTCCCGTCACACCGGTGTGACGGTACTCCTTTAAGGGTTAACAATCATGGATTTTTAGCAATTGTATCATTCATTTACATATTGCCTGCATAGCAACACATAGCCAAAAAATACACTGAGCAATGGTAGGCTACATGCCCAAACGTTCTACCATCTACCTTGGCGTTAGCACATCTATCATTAGCCATTGTGAAGTATGACAACCATAACAAACAAAATATAACTATGCCAAAAGTAGAACTGGTCTGAAAGAACATTTTAGTAGGCTAATAGGGCTGCATATAGGTGGCGCACAATGTCACCGAAACAGAGGCGCACCTATAATTGCAAAGGTGAGCGCGAAGGGAAAAATGGATTCTTGAATGTGGTAACTTCCTTTCAACATAATAGACCAATCAGGTTGGGTTACATAGTATTGGTGCTATCGCGTCCCTCCCTCACCTTTTGGAAACAGCCAATAGACCAACTCCCTTGGGAGATTGACTACAAGAAGAGAGGCAGAACCAAGCGCAGGTAACTAAGAAAAAAATAGCGAGGAGGAGAAAAAACCCTTAGGGCTTGTTATGGGGTTAGAGTGAAAGAAACCACGATTTTTTTCCAACCTTCTTTACCAGTTAAACCAGTAACTCTGGATAGAGCACACAAGTACCGGATCAGGTAGAGTCTGTGGTCGCAAACTCTTTCGTCCTCTCTTCGAAAATAATCTCCTTTTCTTCTTCGTTTACTGCAATTGAATTTCCAGCTCTTTTGTTTGCTTCTCTTATCACTTGGAGGAAGGTGAACCCTCGTGTTATTTTTTTTTTTTGGTCTTTGCTTTTAATTGTAGTTTTTACCCTTGTGGTCCCTGATGGCTTCGCACAGTGATACTCTGGTGGTGTTCTTTGGGGCAACAGCTGGTGCAAATGGGGGTAAACTGGGTTCGGATGAGAGGGAATTAATTCTCTTGGTGTGGCAAATTGTGGATCTACATGAGAAAAAGGTACGGACCTTCTGACCCGTTGAAAGGTGTCTAAACGTGGCTCACTATTTAATGCCATACAAGTAGCCCATAATTAAAATACTACCTTGACAGCTGA
Organism: Alosa alosa; assembly: GCF_017589495.1. NCBI lineage: Eukaryota > Metazoa > Chordata > Actinopteri > Clupeiformes > Clupeidae > Alosa > Alosa alosa. The sequence continues at coordinate 7,784,708 of NC_063202.1, forward strand.
CATATTTGTTAACGAGGTACGTGTATAGACGTTTTGTAAAGCGGGGTTAAATTGTTTGACAAACAAACGGGCGACCATCACAAAGTTTCACAACACTCTTTGTGTCGGCCTTGGATGTAAATTGGCTTGCATGGTGTTTCATAGAAATCTAACACTAAGTTAACCCAGACTGAAAATAAGGGTGAGCGAAACGTACCTTTTTAAGAATATGTCAGAGCCGTAGCCTGTTATTAGCGTATAGGCTACCGGTGACGAATTAGTTCTAACTGCTTTGCCACTACATTGTTAATAATAAAAAAATATCTTGCGGTTATATTGCAGTGTTTTGCACATGGCTTCTCTTGGTGTGTTTGAGAGGGAAACCGTAAGCTTTGATCAGGCATAACTAGTATTTCTATGGTAGGCCTTCGGTGCGTGGTGTATGAACCTCAATGTTGCAAAAAAGCAACATGCTGTGAACTCCTGGGTCTCATTAACAGGTGGGGAAACTTCAGAGACGTCTAGTAAAGCCGGACTCATTGGATTTAACAGAACAATGTAAAGAGGAGACCGGCCTGACCGTGGACGAACTTTTGAAGGCCGAACCACTGGACAGCGTTCTTCAACAGGTGAGCTGAATTTCAACTGATGACCTGCTGTGCTCGATGTAGAAATAGGCCTCAGGTGGTGTGGCGCTTCCTTAGTGCTTTGTGGTTCAAGATTTTGTAAAAGAATGTTATCACATATATTTCATACCGAATTAAATATAATCCGGTCCTAGCATAATAGCCTATAGCATGTTGCCTATGTCTGAAGGTAGACCTATCCTTGAGTGCCAAATCATATTTAGTAAGCTTTAGAAAGTCACTATCTCCACTGCTGGTAGGTCTAGAAGTTGCTGTGGGAAGATGGGCAGGGCAGTGCCAGAGGCTTGGAAGGGGGAGAGAGCAGCAGGTCCGGTCTTGTTTTAAGGCTGAGGCACTCCACAGACATCTGGAAGGCGGAATGTTTACCTGGGAGTGCACCACCCTCCTCTAAATGTCAGCCCTCTCACAGGTATGAACGAGACTGAGGCATGAGAAGCTGGCCAAGGATGGGAATGAGAAATCGGGGTGATTTGTTTTTGGAGAGAGAGTGGGGGGTATAGAGAGTGAGGGTAGAAACCAACACAACCTGTTGGTCCACTGATGGTGTGGATGAGGGGTTTTCTTTTGGCCCTGTTAAGACTCAGGTGGGTCTTTCATGACCAGGATGTGAATGAGTTTTAGGTTCCTCATAACCTGTACCGGTATGTTTTGTCAAAAGCGCATGTTGCCAAACGTGTTTCTCCACCTCTGTGCTGAGAGAATGTGTTTGCCGTTTGAAAACCCATCCCTGCCCTCCATTATTTCGTATGTGCTGCTAACCCCTAATTGTTTTGTCCTCCCTTCAAAAGGTTACGGTCTCTATACGGTTAGAGATTAGCCTGTGTTGCCTCCCAGCAATCGTTGATAGAGCTCAGTGTAATGAAGTTGATGTTTTTATTTAAGATGAGGCTCCCACTGATTGGCCCTTTTTCGCAAATGTAGCTGCAGTGTTTTCTTGTACGTAAATATTAACCAGTAAAATAAATTGCACTCATTCACTTAATTGTGAAATGTGTTCTTTCAAGTGATCAAGATTATTTATGTTGCCATATTGATTTGAACAGTTCAGCTGCAGTGGCAAGTTTTTAGGTAAAATAAATAAGGAGAAGGGTTATTTTGTTATTATAAATGACCTCTTTTAAGCACAGATGTAATTCTAACCTCCCACTTTTGCTTGATTTGCCCCCCACTAACTAACTATTGAGCTACACATAATCATAGTGATTTATAGATAGATGTGTTTTTTTTGTTTTTTTTATTTATTTATGTTTTCATTAAAACTTTTATTCATCCACTGTAAATCATTTGCATAATTTGATATTAGCCAATTTGTAACAGGTCCACACATGGCCATAACTTGCTTCACTTGAGTTTTGGCTTTTTCATCAGCACTTGAAAGATTAAATAGAGTATGTGAGTGAGGGGAAGACACTCGTTTGGAGAGGAGGGATAGAGCTAGAGGTAGTTTTACGGCCCCTGGCACCTTATCTTGTGTATCTTGCTCTCTGCACCTGCTGAAGAACACTATCTGTGGGAAAGGAGTGACGTTGCTTCACCTGTGCGAATTAGCCAGAGCTGATCCGGCAAGCCCGAGCTAGAGCCTGGCAGGGAGCAAGCCAGAGCCTGTGAGACGTGCCTCGCTTCCCCTCTCCTCGCCTCACTACAGGAAGCACGAGGCTCCCAGGCTTTCAGACTAGCTGGGATGGACAGCAGATCTAAAATGCAAATCCATCCATGTTATGTTCATGTGGCTGAACTGGTAGAGCCAGGTGCTGGTAGCATCAAGGTCATGAATTTCATTAAGGAGTTCACACATTGACATAAGTGTTTCTTTCCTGTGCTGTACGTTACTGTAGTTGAACGATTTTGTGTGGATAAATCGTGTACATGCTCAGACATTGGGCGACGTGTGTGAACATCACAATATCTTGTAGTGGCATTTGATGGTAAATGTCAGATTCGACTCAATGGGAGTGAATGAGAGTTCAGATTTTGTCGGTCTAGTTTGTGAAGTCTCCAGGTTACTGTGCCTTTAATGCCCCAGCTGTCCTGGCACTTCCTGGTGCCTTATCTTGCAACCCCCCTCTGTGTTTCTGTGTGTTGGCCTGGGCCACAGTGTACAAACACGTCAGCCTTGCCACAGAGCAAACATCTCTAGTCCGAGAAGAGTTGATCAATAGCATGGGTGCTAAAGATCAACTGTGTCACTTTCACTGAATGCACCGTCACGATGTCCAGCTATCATTTCAGATGAGAAAATGAAACTGGTGCCTGATCCCTTTTGAATTCCATCCCATCTTTTATAGTTGGCTTTTTCAGTCATTTTCTTTACTGCTGTTATTACAGCAGGAAGGTGTTTTTTTGCATTTTCGCTCCACTCTGACCCATTATGTAGGCTGTTGTTTGCCCCCAGGCAGAAAGAAGAGCCCCTAAAACACGTTTACCTGCACCCGTCTGCTCTCATTTGAGACTTAGCTCTAATGGCAGAAAGGGTGAGGCCTGAGGTGTGTCAATTATACCTTAAACCATTTGTGTTGCACTTGCTAATCCCCAGGGCTGATTTGCGCAAGGTGGGACCGCATAGCTGTGAAAACAGCCGTGAGTAAACAGTGTGACTGGGTGTCATGCGGAGGTGTTATTGTGCCAACCCCTTATGTCCCTGCATTGCAGAACAGGACGCGGGTCAGGATTACAGCGCTGGTATTTACTTATTGTGTTGATACATGGGTTGGTCTCCAGACATGGCTGCCATTTTGTGCTGCACTGTGGTAATCCGCCTTGGCATCGGTTTTGGTGAGCTTGGTCTCTTAGTCCTGTTTGACTAGATGGAACCGCGTCGGCGTGTCTACAGAAGAACCTTGATGATGAAGAATGTGGCTGAGCGAGATTATTACGCCCTGACAATCTGAACCCGCACTCACCCCACCCTCTCTAATCATGCCTCTGTCTGTTGTTAAAAGCTCTTAACTACCTGCTTAATCTATGTTTACAAGATTTAATGACTTAATTGCTTTATGCAGCTATGATGGACCCTCGGCTTGAAATAGGGTGGTGTAGTAGTAGTAGTGCCTGATACAACTTGAATGTGGTTGAGATGATTATGTGGATGCCTTTTTTATGGTTGCTACTGGGGTTGATATTTCCTAGCTGTCCTCTGGTATCTGAAGTCACTGGTTGTGTGGCTGGTGTAGCAGGCTTGAGCCAGATGTTATCACTAGCCATTATGAAATGTGGAGTAGGCCACAATAGGAGTGGCTGTCTTCATGTGGCGTGCATGCTGGGATGGCTCATCAATCAGTAACCTGTGATCTGACTCTTATTGGCAGTCAGAATGCTACAACCTTCTCACAAGTGCCATTATCCAACGTCATAGCACATATGGCATTGGGAAGGGTCACAAACATTCTTTCACTTCGTCTTAATTATCAGCCACTATTGGACTTTGGTTGGAAACGATTGGGACATTAAATGAATGACGTTACTAATCTTCACGCTCACAGAAACGCACATGCTCTGCTAGGTCATGTCCAGGTCTACTAAATTTGGTGAAACGCAGTTAAGCCCCTAAATACGATCAAAGAGAATAACGCAAACCAGGTTGATGACCTCTGTTCAGAAGCAGCAGTTTCTGTAACTGAATGACCGCAGCTAACCGCCAGAGTCAGACTTATCTTCTCCCTCTTGCTTGCTTGCTCTCTCTCTCTCCCTCCCTTGCTCTCTCATAGAACAGCATGCTGAGGCACGACAGTGCTTCAAATCACTCAGTCTGAGACCTGCCGTTAATAGCCAAAGGCTGTGTCCAAAGAGTAGACAATTTGATTGGCTGCTCTTACGTGAGTTTGAAAGAGAAGCAGAGTGGGGCGGTTCCACATTAGTAGCTTCCTATGAAAGGCAAATGATTGTTTTCTGGGTCAAATTTTGAAGGTGCTTTGTTTTGTTTTCACTTGGGTGGGGTGATTAAGTACATGCCGGTACTGACGACACTAAAAGGGAAAGAATTCTGCTCATAAATTAATTTAATCTAATAGATATTTTGCTTACACCAACACAAAAGATGTCTGCAGTGTTTTTATTATTTTTTTTTTTTAATATATATGATTATTTTATTTATTTATTTATTTTACTCCAGGTATCTTGTTGGTATGTCTTCATGACGGTTTAACATTAATTAAGCAAGCAGCCTGTGCTTATATACCTGACAAGCAATCATTTTTATGCACTTAGAAAAATGTTTGTTTTGGATCAGAGTTGGAGGGCTTTCCCTTTTCGTTTTGTTCTCAACTGGGTGATGGGGGTTGTTGGTGACCTAACACAGCAATCAGGAAGAAGTTTACAAAACAAGTGCATTTGACTCAAATAAAGGTGGTGTTTGTGACCAAACAAAGGTATTGTGTGTGTGTATAATGGCAAGAACTGTGCTGGCTGTTGTTTCTGAGGAGCCCAAGTTATCGTTTCACTTGTTCAGTGAAATCCTTGATCTTCTAGTGATAGCTAGATGGCAACCTCTGTGTGCCAAATGTGAAACCTGTCCAACCAGCCCACACCTGCACAGTAAAGCCCACACCTACCAAGCAGAGAACAGCCTGTACACAATGTATTACCTAAGATGTCTTCACAGCAGATTTAATGACTTGAGAAATGAGTCAAACTCCAATATAAACACTGTTTTTGTTTGCTGAAAACTACAACAAAAGCCCCAAGGTGCTTTTTAGATGCTTTACAAACATCTATTCTGTGACGATTGGTTTCTCTGGTGTTGTTAAAACAATACTTCTATAATGTTGATGAATCGTTTTTGTCATGGAAACCTAAGCAAGCATGCACATGGCTTAGGCTTAAAGGCCTATGTGTCAGCCATATTATCTCCAAGTAACCCCTTTTTTTTTTTTGTTTGTTTTTGTTGTTGTTGTTGTTCTTTTCTTTTTCCTCCTTCCTATCCACACTCCCCACTCTGTAGTTCCAGCAGTCGGTGTCTGCCGAAGTGAAAGCCCTTGGCAGAAGTTCTTACACGCTGTGCGTTGATGGCCCTTTGATAATTCGACAGGTTCTCCACCCAGAAGCTTCCAAAAAGGTAAAGCTGGTGGCTCCACCACACGCCAGCACTGCACACGCCACATGTAAACCACTGACGTCGTCCCCTGATGGATTTGAATGCACTGCACGCTGCAGAATGTGTAGTTTGCATCCTGTGAATTTAAATGTAATGTAAATGTAACTGATAATGGAAATGAGGTCCTACAGACAATGAGGTGTCCAGATATTTGTCAGTGGGATGTTGCAACCCCAATGTCTTTATTGACCTTGCACATGCTAGTGACTAGCGCATGATGTTGAAATCATGTGCTCCTATGTGACGGTGATGTGGCAATTCTTGGCAGTATTTTGTGTAATGCTCACGTTTCATAATCGGCCCACACGTGTAGGTTTATTTGTCAGAGTCTAAGATTTTGTAGCATATGCTAGACACCTGCCAGTCTTGACCGATTCTGACTCGTCCTCAATCTTTGTATTCAATACCATTTTGAAGTTCCCATAGAGTTGTTGTGTTCAAAGTAAAGAAATTCTACTCGTGCTGTTTTGAGGTGACACTCGACTGTCGGCTGTTTTCCAGAATTTGGTCCTGCCCGAGTGTTTTTACTCCTTTGTGGACTTGAAGAAAGAGTTTTACAAATGCTGTCCCAACGCAGGCCCCGCCAAAGACCTCACCCTGCCATCCATGCTGGACTGTATCCTTTCATCTCCCACAATAGGAGTGCTAACGCCTCTTATGACTGTTTGTGCTGAAGAGCATATTAATTTGGCTCTTAAATTGAACTGTTCAAAGTTGTTCAAGCCTTTGTCCGCATTTCCTTTAACCGTATGAATGCAGATGTATGTATACCTCCCGTTACGGATCAAATGGCGGGGGCAACAGAGGTGGAGAACATGGTCCAGGTCACACTACACATCCTGGCTGAGCCTTACAGTGAGTAAACCACACTCCCCCCTTCTCCCACAACCACCCACTCACTCAGACCACCAGTCTCCACGTGTATTAATTGTGGCTTGGAATGCTGGGATAAGATGAGGCAGTTTGCCAGCCTGTGTGGACCTGTACCAAGTGCAGCCCGAGTGACTGGGTTCAAATTGTTGCTTGTCCGAGACGTGCAGATGATTCATGTTTGAACGCACTGGCAGAAGGCAAGAATTCAGCTACTGACAATGGGGTCTCCCTGCTCTTTTTGTGAAAAGCAAGAGCATGTTGGCTGTAAAAACAAACAAAAAAACACCAGAAAACTGGCCTGAAAGTTTAGAAATGTAGATGTAGGTCATTGATGATCATATCAGGGAGCCTTTGCTTCACAAATAACCGAAATTGTCATTCAATTTTTAGGTCACAAGTTCACAGGTTTTGAAGCTGTCAAGTACAAGTTTGAATCAGGAGCATGGTAAGTGCAAAATTAGATTTTCCAGCTTGCATTTCACAGCTTGTCATATTACCAATTATCCACATAATTGTTAATTCAGTGCCTGAATATGGACCTGCGTGTGTATACTGTATGTGGGATTATGTGCTTAGACCAATCCAAATAGCATTTGTAGTAAATGACTGCTTGTGGCACAGCAGCAAAACTGAAGCAGTGGACAGCGAGACGGTCATCCGGGCCAGGGGGTTGCCATGGCAGTCCTCCGACCAGGACATTGCACGCTTTTTCAAGGGCCTCAACATTGCAAAGTAAGTAATGCAACATCTTTTTATGTCATTTTGACCATTCATTTTTTTGGTGTATAAAAAAAAAGTGTGTGTGTGTGTGTGTGTGTGTGTGTGTGTGTGTGTGTGTGTGTGTGTGGCAGGGGTGGTGTTGCTCTGTGTCTGAATGCTCAGGGAAGGAGGAATGGCGAGGCCCTGGTGCGTTTCATCAACTCTGAGCACAGAGACATGGCTCTGGAGCGTCACAAACACCACATGGGCAGCCGCTACATAGAGGTGAGACTCGCACTGCACACCTAAGGTCTTGTGAGTCGGGAACATTTTGAGGTTCTGTCTGGTTGGTTGTTGGTGTTCCTTTGTTGATCCAGTCTGTCTTTTATCTTTGCAGGTCTACAAGGCCAGTGGTGAGGAGTTCCTGAAGATTGCTGGAGGTGAGACTTTGTGTGCCAGCTCACATTAAATTCAATCTGCCCCCACCTGCTGCATGCGTGCAGGACCTTAATGCCACACATCCACAGACAGGCTACTCTATAGTGAGAGCTTGTGCAGTCAGGCTCGTCCTGTGACACCAGCGACACACACACACACACACACTACATACACACTATGTACATCCACGCACACACTATACATACACACTATATACATCCACACACACACACACACACACACACTATATACATACACACTATGTACATCCACACACACACACACACACACTACACACACACTACGTACATGCGCACTCACACACACTATGTACATGCGCACACACACACACACACACACACACACGCTCTTCCCCAGGGCTCATTCTCAGAGGCTTATCCTGTGGGAATGAAAGGGCCTTTGTGAGCACGCTCCTGGACCTGCCTCGCTGTGGCCAGCTGCTGGAAACTCTACTCCCGTCCAACAGCGGCTCACCTGTGTGCGGTAGCCCCCTGCCAGGGCCGCGCAGAGAGCGCCGATACCCAGGGGAGAGAGGGGGGCAGGCGGCCGGTGAAAAGCCCGGCTCTGACACCACACAAAGGGGGTGTAAAGAGACAAAGGGTGGGCCGATATTAGTGTGTTTGGGGGAGGAAGGAGCAAAGGCAGATAAACCCTGATAAACGTACACATACGCTGCAGGACTTTGCTCAGACACCAACAGATCAATAATGTTTGACTAGTATCTCCCACCATAATTGGGTAGCCAGACATTCCCCCCCAGAAAACAAAACCTTAATACATGTGACAATCATTCAAGTAATATAGAGTACAAGAAAATACCTGCAGTACATTTTATTTGGAACTTTCATTGCGTACATTGCGAGTCTGCACAAGCCAACTTTGATTGTGCTCACATCATTTTCATGTTCAGGGATTTTGGCCAGAAATGTCTTAAGTTGATGTGCAAGTGTTTGTTGCTTGGCATTTCAGTGTGTCCTACGAGATATTGACGTTCACCTCTCCAAACTGTTTACCGTAGGCACATCCAACGAGGTGGCTCAGTTCCTGTCCAAAGAGAACCAGGTGATCATCCGGATGCGTGGCCTGCCCTTCACCTCCACCCCCCAGGATGCACTGGGCTTCCTGGGCCCCGAGAGCCCAGTGACTGACGGAACCGACGGGCTCCTGTTTGTCAAGTACCCAGACGGGCGCCCGACAGGTGACGCCTTTGTGCTGTTTGCCTGTGAGGAGTACGCCCAGAACGCCCTGAAGAAGCACAAGCAGATCCTCGGCAAGAGATACATCGAGCTGTTCCGCAGCACGGCCGCTGAGGTGCAGCAGGTATGTTGGTCCGCAAAACGAATACTACTTTCTCCTAAAGAATTCTAACTTTCATGTGGTCAAATCTACTAAGCTAGAATAACTTTTCTGTTTTCAATTTCAATTTCTGTTGCCATTTATTATATGCTGGTGAAGTACAAATTGTAGTAGACTAGTAAACAGCTTTTAAGGACGTTATATAGCTCTACTGTCACTTTTCTCTTCAGTCGTTGTATTCACACATAGCTAGCTACAACACGTAAAAAACGCTGCACTCTGGAAGCATAATGTTCACGCTGCATTGTTTTTAATCAGCTAACAATTCCGTTGTTCAACATTGGCATTCTCACTTCCCTGTATTCTCAGGTGCTGAACCGCTACATGTCCACTCCTCTAATCTCCACCCTGCCGCCTCCTCCCATGGTGCCGGTTCCTGTACTGGCCACCCCGCCCTTCCTGACAACAGGCACCACGCGGGATTGTGTCAGGCTCCGGGGCTTGCCCTACACCGCCGCCATCGAAGACATCCTGGAGTTCATGGGAGAGCACACCATCGACATCAAGCCCCACGGGGTTCACATGGTGCTCAACCAGCAGGTGACTGACTATGCCAGCTCGCTCAACTGAATTAATGTGACTCCTCTTGTACAAGCTTGTCCATTTCATAAGCTTCTTCAGAACAAATAAATTTGCTGTGACTCAGCAAGCATCTGACTCTTGTACAAGTACGCACACTTCATTAGATGGATGGATGGATAGATGGATACCGGTAGATGGATACATTATTGATATTCAAGGAACAATAACATCAATCTAATACATATTAAGACGTGGAATGCATAAAAAAACTCCAACTATTGGCATGAATGGCTTGTACAAGCTTAAAGTACTTTAAGTCTTAAAGTACTCTTTGAGTACTTAAAGACAATTGACAAAAACTGTACATGAACTGCAGAACAGTTCATCTTTGCCTAACTTTACGAGTAATACTATGCAGCACAATCGCAGTGTGCAACAGCAGTGTAGTTTTCTGCAGACTTTTTCCAGACTGAAAGCCAATTGCAGACTAAGTCCATTATTTCTGTGTAGACTCATCATCCTGCTGTGCTGGAGTGTTCAAACACTTGCCAGGCTTTTTACTGATGAGATTTTCCAGGTAGGGGTCCAAGTAAAACTCTTCTCAATCCATCTTGCCACCCAATAGGGGCGCCCATCTGGCGATGCCTTCATACAGATGAAGTCTGCTGACCGGGCCTTCATGGTGGCGCAGAAGTGCCACAAGAAGATGATGAAGGACCGCTACGTCGAGGTGTTCCAGTGCTCCACCGAGGAAATGAGCTACGTGCTGATGGGGGGTACCCTCAACCGCAGTGGCCTCTCCCCTCCACCCTGCAAACTACCCTGTAAGTCCTCCTGTTCACACATCGGTAGACCTGGTGTAGTGGTTGGCATTGCCGCTTGACAATCGATCCGGCTTCTATTCAGTCGATTCATATACGTCACTTTGACTGAAATGCTAAGGCCTTTGAATGCTAATTATCTCGTACCCTCACCTAGTTCCCCCAATGGAACCATAACCTATAGATTGTCATGTGCTGTGGCACTTGGGGTTTGATGGTCCAGAGTAGCTAGGACAGTAGCAGACTGCTGACTGAGTGAAGCAGGGCTGTGCCCAGTGCCCTGCCGGTGTATTTGCCATTCATATCAGTATAGCCGTTTGGAGATAAGATTCCAATTTATCTTCAAGGAAGAAATGGCCCGGCCTGGTGCAACTGCAGTCACCCTTTATGAAACCACACAATGTCAAACATCCTGTGTCAGCAGCGGTCGGGCCAGACCATGTACTGGCCAGAGAGATCTCCTTTTGGCTTAGTGACCTTGCTGTAATCATTAGTGTGTAATGATTAGCAAGAGGTACTGGGTCTACAGTGGGCTTTGTAGTATGCAGGGTCAGTGGGTGAGGGGAGGAGAGTCCTTTGTCTTTGCAGCCAGAGTGTTGATGAGGGAGAATGCATAGGCTCCCACATAGCCCTGCTCAGCCTGTTTGTGTGTAAATATCTGGGGAGGTGCGATTTGTTCTCTCTTGCTCCTTCTCGCTTTCACTCTCTGTGGGTATGTGTGTTTTGTGTGTGTGTTTGCACTTAACCCAAATCTCCCCAAGGACACTTAGTCTCTTTCCCTCCCTGTGTCCTTGCCACCAGAACATGAGTGCTTTGCCCAGTCCTCTCCTGCACATTGTGTTGATGTTTACATTACCTGGCCATTTCTTAATGGCTTAATGAAGGCCCTGCTCACTTCATGTAGGCTGTCTGTTCTCTGCATACAGTTGAGCCTTGCTTTGTGACTGAATAACCGTGGTCTGGTGTTGATGACGTCTCCACCTCCTGTGCACAGGTCTCTCTCCCCCGACGTACGCTGCCTTCACCAGCCCTGCAGCCCTCCTCCCCACTGAGGCGGCCCTCTACCAACCCCCCCTGCTGGCCACGCCGAGAACTCCCCAGCCAACGCATTCGGCCGCCCCAACCCTGGCCTACTATCCCCCGCAGCCACACGCCCAGCTCTACATGAATATGAACATGAACTACACAGCCTACTACCCCAGGTAACTATCCAAATTTGGTGTGTGTGTGGTGTCATCAAGGTCTTATTCGCTGTGAATGAAGTCAAACGGTTTTCAAATGCCAGTAGTCATTTATTCATAGGAGATCAAATAAATGACACTTCAGAGTCAGCAAAGTCTTGTTTATTCCAAATGAAGAAAAAATATTTTGCAAGTTATGTTTTGACCTATGAAACGAGTGAGCAAATCTATAGCCGTAATATGTAAAAAAAAAAAAAAATGAAAAAAAAAAAACAATTAACGTAAACTTGTCTAGCCATTAGCTAGTTTCAGGGAGGAAAGAAAGGAGTCCTCTTAGTTTCAGATAGAGGAAGGAATCTAGTATCAACGTGATTATCCACTGTCCACCATTTCCTCAGTTTCACACTAATCTTTGGTGTGTGTGTCCTCCCCCCTGGCCCCTCAGTCCTCCCGTGTCCCCTTCCACGGTGAGCTACTTCGCGGCCCCCCCGGGCTCTGTGGCGGCGGCCGTCGCTGCCCAGCCCAGCCCTGCCATGCTCCAACACGGCACGCAGCACGGGGCGCTGGTGCGCATGCAGGGCCTGCCCTACAACGCCGGCGTCAAGGACATCCTCAGCTTCTTCCAGGGCTACCAGGTGAGCTTTTGATCTCTTTACTGTGGTTTATAAGAATCGTTAGCATCTGAGTCTGCGTTCAGCTTTAGCCTTGTTTTAGCAAGACTTCCAGGTGACCAGTCCTTGAAATAGATCACCTTTTTTTTTTTTTCCCCTGCATTCCCCCCAGTGCTGTTATCCAGCTCTTGTTGTGAATGGGATTTGGTCCACCCTGCATTTCCTTAGTGACTGGTGTCAAACCAGACCGGGCGCTGACTCATTATAATACACAGTAGCTGTGTGTCAGTCAGGGTGACTCAAGCGTTGGGCCACAGAGCTTTCATTTCCCTACTCTTCCTTTTGCCCCAGTCCCCATCGTGTACAGCCCCGCCTCCTTCCAGTGAAGGAGATGGACAGCAGCCTGGGCTAGGGAGTAGCAACATGAGCATTCTGTATTGTTCTTGCTGTCGTCTGGTTCAAAAGCAGACACCACAGTGGCCACATTAAAGACCGCTCACAGGCACGTAATTCCCCTCTCCACTTACGGCCAGCACTGACACACACACACACACACACACACACACACACGTCTGACCATGTCTCACACTGAAGGAGCTTTTTCCCCAGAGTACTTTAGAATGTACTATATATCTGTATATAGATACAGTATATCTGGTGTTTCTTTTGTGAAGATGCCTCTTGTTGGCACTGAATGTAAAGAATCTGGCAAGCTACCATAAGTACAAGCGCTTCAGTTTTCAGAGCTGATTGTGTCATGACAGAAATTCCACCCCACACCGCTTATGCGGCAGCCCAAGTTCTCTTCCCATGTAACCAAAGCAACAGGGTTCCGCCTGCCTGTACGTTTTTGAACCTCCCTTGTGCATTTTTTTTTCTCCCCTCCCCTCCCCCCTCTCCACCTCCTCCACCTTTTTTCTCCCTTGTGGGCTGACACCTGAGTAGGCGGAGTCTTCAGAGGACGGTATGAGCTCTAACAAGCAGTGCTAAGGGGTTTTCAGAAGGGGGGGATGGGTGCTGTGCATTCTATTGTGTTGAACTGGGCTTGGGTCCTTTGTTTGTCCTCACTCTCATTCAGAATGGCCAAAAGTCATTTAAAGTGTGTGTGTGTGTCCTGAGGGAAAGGTGGGTTATGCTGTTGTTGACACTCAACAGCCAAACTCCTTTTGTTGCAGAGCAACATTAGAGAGTGAGTGTGTATTTGAATGAGACTGTAAAATGTAAGTTTGACTTTTGGCTCATCTAGTCTAGATGTACCTGTACTGCTTTAGGTCTTGCTAGTGGATTCCATCCTCTTGGATTCTATTTGCTGTTTGCAGGTGATTCTTTGTAGGGGGTGCAAGTGTGTGTGTGTGCGTGCGTGTGTGTAGACCATGTTTTTTTATTATTATTATTTTCTTGTCACTAATGTTTGTGTGTTTGGTCTGTGGGTCACAATTAGGGTCTCATGGGTCTTGTAGTTGTAGGCATTTGTGTGAATTTTGAGTGTTATACTGTAGATACCATTAGAAACTTGTTGGTGTATGAACAAGAGAATGTATGAATGTATAGTATGAGCGAATGAATGAGCAGTATGTGTGCATGAATGAATCCTAAGGCCCTAGTGCTGACTGTAAACCCACTTGTGACTGTAGTACGCTCCCGATGAGTACAGCAGCATGGTTCAGATGAGCGATCAGGCACGGAGTCTGATCCAGCCAAAAGAGTGGCTCTGCCTGTAAGGGAGACCCACAAGGTAAGGACCCGGCATGGCTGCTAACAACCACCTTAGACCTCTGGTCGCAAGCTCCTAACCTCTAATCAGAAACGTGCTCCGATGACCCTCTTCACCCGTCTCGCTAACACTCCTCTAACATCTGTCTCTCTCTCTCTCTCTCTCTCTCTCTCTCTCTCTCTCTCTCTCTCTGTCTCTCTGTCTCTCTCTGTTTTTTTTTCTTTTCTCTCTCCCTACTCCCTCTCCCATATCCATCTCTCTTGGGTGGTGAAAATGTTGTTCTTAGTAGTTTTTCTGCTACTTGGTTCTCTGATTTGTTTAACATGGAACTCTTTCTTGAGCGAACTTTCTCGCTTGTGGGATTCCTTAAAAAAAAAGCAGCATTGCCTGGGGTGTTTGTTTGGAGGCGTAGGTGATTGCATAGTAAACTGCATTAAAGATTTATTATTTGGGCTCTTAGTAAGGCATCTAACTGTTATCTGTTCTTATAATGCCCATTTACCTTAATCATCTGTGCAAGGTGTAATAAGATGTTTGTATTGGGGTGTTACTGAAATTGCGGACTCAACCTTGGCATGTTATGTTTGTCTGTCCATTCTCCTGTTTGGATTTGAGAAGGGATCAGTTTTAGCTGCATAAGAATATTCAAATGTTTGCATATCTAATTTTATTTTTCTGTTTCTGTGTGTGTGTGTGTGTGTGTGTGTGTGTGTGTGTGTCCGACCGGTTCCTGCTACAGCTGAGTGCCGACGCCATCCTGGTGCTGTACAACCTGAGTGGCCAGCGCAGCGGCGAGGCCTTGGTGACCTTTCCCAGCGAGGAGGCGGCCAGGCGGGCCGTGGCCGAGCGCTCCAACCAGAACCTCTACGGTCACTCCGTGCGCCTGCTTTGCTGCAAGTGACCAGGATGGGAGGATGGAAAGGGGGAATGGGGGAAACAACAAAAAAATGCAAAAGAGAGGACTGCACTTCACCACTTCACTCCTGACACCGACTGCTTTGTTTTTTTGTGAGAACCAGACCAGCACCTCCCTCCCTGCCTCCCTTCCTTCTCTCCTCTCCTCTCCTCTTCTACTCCCACTGGAGGACAGCCAACATGCTACATGTATAAACTCTTATGTACATATTGTATTTATATATACAAACGTGTCTCTAGAAGTCTCGCTCAAAGTGCCTGTGCCAGTGTGTGCATGAGAGAGTGCGTGTGTGGACTTGTGAGCATGGATTCTTCTGGCCCTACACTGTACTAACACCATTCTCTAGTGGTGGAGACGATAAAAAAATTAAAAAAAATATATTCATAAAGGCATTGAAGTCCCTCAAAGTTTGACGGGATGTTTATTTTGCCGAACAAAGTGCTGCATTACGACAAGGAAAGCTCTTCCTATTTAAAACTCGTGTCTTTGCTTGTCCCTTGGATGATGTTTGATTTTCCCCCGTAACTGTAAAACTGACATGCCAAGGCTGTTGCAATATAATATTAAAGCCATATGCTGTTGATCACTTAGCCTTGCAGTGCACACTGGAGGGCAAAGGGAAAGCCAAAGCACTACTGATGACTGTCTTGACTAGATGGTCAGTCTAGTCCAAGCCACTGTGTGCAGAAGCGAAAAAAAAAAAAAAAAAAAAAATCAAAGCCAAATGTGTCTGTGCTTTTTTGTTGCAGTAAGAAGAAAAAGATGTTATGTTATTCTGTAGAAAGTGTCAAAGCACTGTAGAACTCGAGAAGCTTTTTATACTTTGTATCAGATGCTATAATCAAGTATAGACCAAATGTGCCTCTAACTGTGTACTCTTTTGCATGTCTCGTAAATGTGATTTAATAGTTTAATCCATCCAATCCCCTAAAAAAAAAAAACCCCGTTATTTTATTGAAGCAGGAGCTGAATATTTTTTGTCTGTTTTGCATGCTTTTCATTGTCATCAGTAGATTATCAAAGAGGCTTTTCTTTTGTTGTTGATTCTTCGAGGATGTCATTTGTCAAAAACACTTAAAGTGCCCTCCCCAGTCCCAAATCCACTCCCTTACCTTAGGTTTGTTTTTTTAAACCAGCAACGTCCTGCTACGTCCTGTTTCTTCATGACTGTGACGAGGCCACTGGGACAGTTTCTCTTTCTTGATTTTGCCATGCCAGCATCATTCAGGGGGCAGTGTTAAGGGATGAGTGGGCCTGCAACAGCAGTGCATGTTTGTTTTTTTTCCTCCCCTTTAAACAAGTTTGAAACTTGTTTGAGTTTAGAAATGCTCTCTTTTGTGACTCCTGTATGTTGACAATAAATCAAAAATGCTCCTTGACCCTGATTCAATTATTCCTTGCTATGCCAGTATATATTTCCTTGGTCTTTGGCGCATCCCTTTATGTGGGTCTTTTTAATTAGTAGAGAGGCTTTCTGGTACCGATCATTTCAAAGAGAGCTTGAGGTTCTACTCAAATAGGAATATTTCCAATACTTGTTATTTAAGAGAAAATACAATTTAATAAAACAATACATATGTATCTGGGCATGTGACATTTCCCAGTGTGCAATTCCTCTGAAATCCTCAAGATGGTGCTGTGGCCTACAATGTGACCTAGCTTTAGTCCATTCGATGCATTATGCAAAAGAATATTTAAACTGACTTTTTTTAACAGTGTAGCAAATAATTATGCATCTTTAGAATGAAATGGACAGTATGATGAGAGTAATCCTAAAACATAAAAAAAAAAAAAAAATCCTTTGGAGACCAGTGGGGAAGTATCATGTGTAACTCAATGTAAATGTGACATTTGATCTGACAAAAAAAGACAAACAGTAATAACTGGGGGTTTTCCTTTTTATTGATACATTACCATAGAAGAGCCTACAATGCAAGGTATTCCCTTTGAATAATTTCAAAAAGCACTGCAGTCTTAAAAATTACAAAATGTTAAAATACAAAATGTACATGAAATGACAATACAAGGCTCCGTAAACATTTGCTAACCTGTATTTCCCTTTTAATTTACAAAACATTTTATATATAGATATATATATATATATATATATATATATATATATATGCATATATATTTATATATCACCAACCTTTAGGAATGACATCCACTTTAAAGTATCAAAAATAGAGTTCTAAAGTCTGTTGTTACCTGCATGTAAAATGGGAACATGTTCGGTCTTTGGTTTCCTATAGAAAAGGAGTTACTGTGAGGACTGGTCTTGTCTTAGACATTGAGGGCTTACTAGTAAGGACCCTTGGAACCAGCCCCAGTGACATCCTGCCTCAACAGATCAAACCCAGTCCTAAATTAATCCCAAAGGTTCACACCCAAATCAGTAATCTGTACTTCAAACACAAGTTAAGGCTTTCCTACAGTATGTTTGATAGATTAAATTAAATAACTCAAAGAGTGGCATCATGATCCTCAATTGCTATATGTAATGGTTTACATACAACCGGTTAAATGCAGAGGAAAATCATAATTTACTGTCCCATTTTTACCTGATGCTGGATATCACCAAAATCAAGTTGCAGATTTTTATTTTGCATAGCCTCATGGATTTGTGTGCTTTCTCAATATTGAAATCCAAAAAAGTGGAAAAAAATCATATCTACAGTCTACTGAATAGAAACACTCAAGAACACAATTTACACACCCTCACACATACATACACACACACACACGCAAACACGCATACACACACACACACACAATCTGTTAAGACGCTTGCACTGTTTTTTGTCATTTTCATTCTTTTTGTTTAAACCAAGGCAGTAATGCAAACCCTTCCAAACCTCTTGTGGGAATAGGACATGTGGCATGCTAGTCTAACAGAAAGCATCTCAGGAGCTGCTACACCTAGAGGCATCAAGGTTTGTTATGATTTTCTTTTCTCAAAAGGCATCAGGCAGGTTCTTAGTGCATAGCAGATTTGTCTCTTTTTTTCATTTTCTCTTGGACAAAAATGAACAGTTGTCAATATAGCTATAGTTAAAAACTTTAAAAAAAAAAAAATATGAAGTGACTGTACCTTTTTTCCCTCAGAATACAAAAATATACATGCAACATCACTGTCAATTTAGAAAAAAGAAATTAAGGCAAAGAGCCGTTACAATTCTTCTTCATAGATTTGTTTGTATGAAACTTCTAACCACGTTCGCCAAAAAATCTGTAGTTTTAAAGATGAACTGCACCTCGTGACTACATTATTGAGCTCTCAACACCATTCATCATAATGTCAGTCTTCATGCACGTCTGCTCTCAAATTCTATTTGAAAATTGTCCCTTGTCCCACAGATTGTTGTAAATTTGTGTTATTGTCTTCATGAATCACAGGAGTATTTCCCAAAGTTGGAATTCCCTGCCCACTATCCGACAGAACACTTGCTCAGAGAAGTTGTTAATAAGAACCATTTCATTTCAAAGCTACATGCTATAAGCGGTCACTGTTTTTGTTTGTTTGTTTATTTGTTTGGTTTTTGTACATTTGCCAAACCAACCCTTGAAATGCCCTCCTGTTGCAATGTTGGGACTACCATCCTGATTAACATACAAACTATGCTTGTGAAAATGGACAGTGCTCTACAGTTTCTTTTTGCCAATGGGATATTTTTGTGTGTCTCTGCTATGTCCAAATAGTGCAATTTTGTGACCACACTGCAATTTGAACTAGTCTTTGATTGTCAGGATGCAACATTTCTGTGAATAAAAAACCATATCCGCTCTGGGACAGGGTTGATTTGGAAATTATGTGTGTGTGTGTGTGTGTGTTTGTGTGACACTCACATACACACACACATACACACACACAAAAAAATAAATAAAATTAAAATACAACCACTTAATTGTGGTCTGTCTACTGACGTCAAATTCAGCATAAACAGGTTGGGGTTTATTCTGAACGGTAGCTAGGTTTCCTCTACGCACGGCTGCTTAGAAAAGTGGAAAGTCAAAGGCACATATAATTCCCTCCTCATCTCATAGTATATCATGACCGAGGCTGAACCCCCAGCTATCAACCAAATTCCGTCTCGATTGTCCCTTCCCTTCTATATTCCTATTACAGTAGGGTTGACATGCGCTTCCTACTCTAGCATAAACACACAGTTCGTATCTGCTCATTTCAGTCTTTGACTTTTGACAAACAAAAAATAAAATATTTGTCCACAATCACTCATTGCAAGAAACCACTGTATTGAAACAAAGTAACACTTGACCAACACACTAGCAATCCAAAAAATTGCAACTCTAATGCTATCTAACACTACAGCTAATTCTAAAATAATACGTTTTTTTTTAGGCTTCAACCACGTCATCAGCACAAAGGTCAACTGTGCAAGAAAAAGTAACTTTATATATTTTAAAGCATCTTCATTCAAAGCTGCTAGACTTTAATAAGGCATTTGTTAAACCTGAAGAAAAGGTGGGGGAGAGGAGTACAATAAAACAGACTATCTACAATGCTGAAAGGTCACTAGAAGTGTGGAATGTTGCATATTGCCGAACCCAGGAGGGCATCGGACGCATCTCTAGTACTCCTGTACCGAAACAGACGGGGGGAGGGGTGGGGATTGCTGGTCAGACAAGCATCACTCTGTGTGTGTGTGTGTGTGAGTGGATACTGCACCTGTATGAATGTGGTAGACCCTTGTTTTCCAGCTATCTCCCAAAGATTCCCTAACACACAGGTTGGCCATTAGAAAAACCCAGGGTAAGCAGATTAAGCATGGCTCTCTTCGTTAGCGCAGACAGATGGGCACTGCAGTGGCCTCATATTGCATAGATTTATCTGATTTTTCTGCTTTGCTAGCTGGCAGCTGGAGTCTAATGTTCTGTGAAGCATACCTCTTTGTTAAAATCACAAATCTGAGGTGTGTGAGTGTCTGTATGTGAGCATGTGTGTGTATGTTTGAGCAAGCACATGTAGGCTATTTTTTTTCTGACGCAGATGTTATAGGTGAGTAATGGTGTAAATGAGTATTACGTGCTTGTGTATGTGCATATGTGTGTGTGTGTGCAAAAGGGCAGGGCGCAGTAGATCTGAGGATGAGTGATGGCGATGGCGATGATGATGACGATGATGATGAAGAGGAGGAAGGCAGAGTGTTGCAGCAGAGGGGGCCGCTGCTGCAGCCGTTAGGGCCGAGGGCTACTGGGCAAGACCAGGGGGCTGGCCTGCTGCTGCTGCTGCTGCTGCTGCTGTGCTGCTGCTGCTGCTGCTGCTGCTGCTGCTGCTGCTGCTGCTGCTGCTGCTGCTGCTGCTGCTGCTGCTGCTGCTGCTGCTGCTGCTGCTGCTGCTGCTGCTGCTGCTGCTGCTGCTGCTGCTGCTGCTGCTGCTGCTGCTGCTGCTGCTGCTGCTGCTGCTGCTGCTGCTGCTGCTGCTGCTGCTGCTGCTGCTGCTGCTGCTGCTGCTGCTGCTGCTGCTGCTGCTGCTGCTGCTGCTGCTGCTGCTGCTGCTGCTGCTGCTGCTGCTGCTGCTGCTGCTGCTGCTGCTGCTGCTGCTGCTGCTGCTGCTGCTGCTGCTGCTGCTGCTGCTGCTGCTGCTGCTGCTGCTGCTGCTGCTGCTGCTGCTGCTGCTGCTGCTGCTGCTGCTGCTGCTGCTGCTGCTGCTGCTGCTGCTGCTGCTGCTGCTGCTGCTGCTGCTGCTGCTGCTGCTGCTGCTGCTGCTGCTGCTGCTGCTGCTGCTGCTGCTGCTGCTGCTGCTGCTGCTGCTGCTGCTGCTGCTGCTGCTGCTGCTGCTGCTGCTGCTGCTGCTGCTGCTGCTGCTGCTGCTGCTGCTGCTGCTGCTGCTGCTGCTGCTGCTGCTGCTGCTGCTGCTGCTGCTGCTGCTGCTGCTGCTGCTGCTGCTGCTGCTGCTGCTGCTGCTGCTGCTGCTGCTGCTGCTGCTGCTGCTGCTGCTGCTGCTGCTGCTGCTGCTGCTGCTGCTGCTGCTGCTGCTGCTGCTGCTGCTGCTGCTGCTGCTGCTGCTGCTGCTGCTGCTGCTGCTGCTGCTGCTGCTGCTGCTGCTGCTGCTGCTGCTGCTGCTGCTGCTGCTGCTGCTGCTGCTGCTGCTGCTGCTGCTGCTGCTGCTGCTGCTGCTGCTGCTGCTGCTGCTGCTGCTGCTGCTGCTGCTGCTGCTGCTGCTGCTGCTGCTGCTGCTGCTGCTGCTGCTGCTGCTGCTGCTGCTGCTGCTGCTGCTGCTGCTGCTGCTGCTGCTGCTGCTGCTGCTGCTGCTGCTGCTGCTGCTGCTGCTGCTGCTGCTGCTGCTGCTGCTGCTGCTGCTGCTGCTGCTGCTGCTGCTGCTGCTGCTGCTGCTGCTGCTGCTGCTGCTGCTGCTGCTGCTGCTGCTGCTGCTGCTGCTGCTGCTGCTGCTGCTGCTGCTGCTGCTGCTGCTGCTGCTGCTGCTGCTGCTGCTGCTGCTGCTGCTGCTGCTGCTGCTGCTGCTGCTGCTGCTGCTGCTGCTGCTGCTGCTGCTGCTGCTGCTGCTGCTGCTGCTGCTGCTGCTGCTGCTGCTGCTGCTGCTGCTGCTGCTGCTGCTGCTGCTGCTGCTGCTGCTGCTGCTGCTGCTGCTGCTGCTGCTGCTGCTGCTGCTGCTGCTGCTGCTGCTGCTGCTGCTGCTGCTGCTGCTGCTGCTGCTGCTGCTGCTGCTGCTGCTGCTGCTGCTGCTGCTGCTGCTGCTGCTGCTGCTGCTGCTGCTGCTGCTGCTGCTGCTGCTGCTGCTGCGCTGTCGGCGAAGCGCAGCTCAACAGTACCAGTGACGGATGGTGAAGAACTCGTGGAAAATGAAAAAAAAAAAAGACTTGGTATGAAACGCACATACGACAAGTGGAAAGAAAAGAAAAACTCTTCCACTCAGTGGCATCAGTGGTGTGGCATGTCATCCGGGAACAGACTATTTTTCTCTCTCTCTCACATACTGTGTGTGTGTGTGTGTGTGTGTGTGTGTGTGTGTGTGTGTGTGTGTGGGTTTGAGAGAGAGTTTGAGAGAGTCAAAGAGATTGAAAGGGTGTGTGAAGGCGTAAACTCTGCACACAGTGTCTTGTCTTATTGAGGGTTACCACAACACATAAACCCTCAATGAAACACCTCCACTTGATTTGATGGCTCCAGCTGCCATGCACGCTGTCTGTCGCTTCTTCACAATTAAACATATAAATAAATATTTCCCCCAGCCTCTGCCCAGGGTTTAGTGAGTGAGCGCGCGGGGCGAGAGGGCACATAAAAAGTAATGCCTTGTTAAAACACATGTTTCTCCGTGGTGGAGAGGCGCTGAGGCGAGGGTCGTAATTACCCGCTCTGGCTGCCTGGAAGTCTCTTATTAAATAAATAGGGCTGAGGGGCAGTGCCGCAGCTCTGTGGCGTTGGAGCTCCGCAGCGCAGCCAAGGCCCCGTCAGTTGGGGTGAGAGAGGGCCTCCAACAGAGAGCTGATTGTTGCTGCGGTGACGAGGCCGTTGGGTCTGCACCGGTCTCCCACTGGTCAGCTCACAGCACAGCCCCACGGGGCGCCCCGTTACAAAGAAAGAATAAAACTGCGGCTGTAAAGTACTTCCACATCATTAAATCTTTTTTTTTTACTTTTTTTGCCCACACTGGAGTGTGTGGATTTTTCTTCTATCCTTTATAAGTTACCTAACCAATCCTGCACCTTGACAGATGAGCAGTGATCTTTGACTTTATTACATAAAAAAAAAAAACACGCAATGGGACTTGATGAGGAGGCAGATGGAAGGAGAGAGAGGGAGGCCGATAAAGCAAGACAGACAGAGTGAAAGAGCGAGGGAGAGAGAAAGAGAGAAAGAAAGAAAGAAAGAAAGACAGACAGTACGCACACTTGTTTCCTGGTATTTTGGAAAAAGTGATCAGAAGTTTTCCAACAGTCAAATCAGCTCTCAATCACAAAGTGTGTGCAGTTGCCACGGTTTCCTAACAACAAGTACAGCAATGCCTAAAAAGCGTGTCTGTAACGCGGGGCGATGGGAGGGCCAGGGTGGGGAGGAGGACTGACTACCCACATCCCTCAGGTACACGACAGGAGGGCATAAAACCAACTCCTGGAAAAGTCTACTATGAGGAACGATGGAGGCCTGTCTCTACATGACGGCAACAGTAGTTCTGCTTACTGCATTCCTCTCTCTCTCTCTCAGGGCTGTAGCCGTCCTGTTGTGCAACTTCATCTGATGAAAGAGGGCATGACTGAAATAGGTGAAATTCTCCACTCTCAAAGAGGGGAGGGGTTAAATGTATTTTTTTCCTGTGAGCACTCAGCATGGCCGATCAAAGCTCAGTGACCTAAATAGTTAATAAAGATCAATATTTTATCAATGAGCCCATATTGACAATCACCGGACAAGACTGTTTGTTTTAGATAGATATGACAGAGCTAAGGATGTTAGCACATAAGCTCATATTTTGAATATTAACACGCAAACTGTAAATGTTTTTTTTGGTTGTGGTAGTTTGATCATTTTAAATGTATACACCAAATGGCCTTTGAGAAGTAAAAGTTACCACGAGGTGTGTAGATATCTAGAAATGAGAACCCTCCCAATTCCACTCATTGTGTACATATAAACAGAGGTTTTTGAGAGTGATCAGCACTTTTTTTTGTGTTGGTTGTTGTTTTTTGCGAGTCTGGCCACCTGTCACAGATCATCCTGTTCGTGTGGGAGGCTCTTCCTCTCGTATCAGCACGCTTCACACGTACAACTCTGCCAGAGAAATAGAAAGAGAAAGAGAGAGAGAGAGAGAGAGAGAGAGAGATGCTCTCTGCCTCTCGCTGAGACTGAGCTGAGACACTCGCAATAGGTGCCCTTTATAAGTCGGAAGCACATAATTCTTCACACAATTTTACTAACTTGGCAAGTTGGCATCTTTGCATTCTTATACCCAAAGAGACTCAATGTACCATGAACAGATTGCTCTTCCTTTCTGTCTTATTGAAGCTCACAACACAATTACTGAAGGTTTCAGATTGGCCTATCTGTAATTGTACCGATTGTTCATGCAATGCTGCTGTGAGCAAAACCAATAAGAGCGAGCCCATTGACAGTTCCATGCCTTATGGTGCGTCAATGTCAGAGACCTTTACCATTCTCAGTTCACCCTCCTAGTGCCATTCGGCCTTACTGATTTAGACCTTGGCAACTAAAAGCTTTCAGAAGAAGAACTTTAAATATAACCCAGTACCTTCATTGACTTATGATGTAAAAGCCTAAAAACAAGAGTTTAAAAATAACATACTTGAAAATGCTGGTGGCAATCATACTGGTATAAGAGGTGGAACTGGCCTCAACTAAATACACATAAATGTTTCTCCAAGCATCAACTCAGTTTTTTGAGGGCAAAATTCATAATATAAACTTTCCACTAACTGTAGGTGGATTCACTTGCTATGCCCAGCAGGCACATCAACTTGTGTTTATTTGAGTTTCTAGTTAATAAATTGCAGGGTTGAGCTGTGTGAGTGAAGTGCTACAGTTGGACAGGGTACAGGGTAAATTTGGACCCCGTGGCATTTGATTTTATTTTGGGCGAGGTTTGCATTGCATGCCATCAGAAATGCACCATCTTTGTCTGTCACAGCCCCTCTCACAGGGCCTCGTGCTCACGCACCCTCTCCATCATTCTCTCTCACACACACACACACACACACACACACACACACCCAAAGAATATTAGAACACACACACACACACACACACACACACACACACACACACCCAAAGAATATTAGAACACATACAAGTTAGACTCCCGGGACGCTTTGCAGAGCAATCTCAATTTCAGAATTTGTCTGCAAATTGTGGTTAATTATACGTATTCAAGCATGAGGCAAGTCTGTACACACACACACAAACACAAACACACACACACACACACACACACAGAAATAGCTGATAAAAACTCTTTGTTGTTGGAATAAACAACTTCGATGCTACGCGTAAAAAGAACAAAGGCGGGAAGTCGCTGAGTTTCGATGCTCTTCAGGTCTCACTGATCTGACATAAACTCCAATGCTTCAACCTCGTCTTCAGAAAACATATGATGCACTTGATGTGATTGTGTTGCTTTCTGGTTTTCACTCAGTCGCTTGAAGGGGATCCTGACTACATGACTAGACAGGGACAACCCCTCGAAGTTCAGAATCTCGGTCTTAGTCTCTCTGTCCGTCTGGACACTTAGCCCACGAGTGTGCCACCATGCTTAAGTACGTCTGGACGCTGACCTTACTTCCTCCCACACACTTAGCTTAGCGTTTGTGGGAACTAGCGCTCAGTAGTGTAGGGACAGTAGTGAGAGTCCAAAGCATTTGGGTGGGTGGATGTGTCATACAAGTGCGTGTGTGTGGGAATGCATGCAAAAGAATATTCAAGAGAAATTCATTTGAGTGTGTGTGTGTGTGTGTGTGTGTGTGTGTGTGTTGGTGAGGGGAGACTCGGGGTGTAAAAGGTTGAAAATGTGCGCTCAGAGGGGGCAGTGGGGCGAGGGGTTTAGACAGTGACACATAATTTACTAACACAGAGGGGAATTTTGTTAGTGCCTCACTCCCACTGTACTAAACAAGGTGTGTCTGTCTGTTCACATTTTGAACTACTGCTTTACTTTATACAAATCACAAAGCATCATACCGTTACTGATTAACTTGTGTTGAGCTGAAAAGCTGATGGTCTATTTAAAAAAACGTCCCCAAATATGCCTGGTGAATATTTTTACCTGCTAAAGACATAAGTTTCAAACTAACCGTGCAAGAGAAATTCCTGACTAACACAGCATGAAACCAGGCCAGAGGGGTATTTCATAAAGGCAGAATTAAGACATCCAAGTAAGCGAGGTTTGACATAGCGTTGTCTGGTCATCCTAGCTCAACTCGTTTCACTAATGCCAATCCAGGATGAGTAGGAGCGACTATGTCAAACCAGGTGTAAGTAATTCAGGATGTGTGCGCGTTCTCGTTTCTGCTCCAAAGTGCCCACGGTTGGAATAAAAAAGACGCGGAAAATAGCGTCATTCACACAAAGTGAACAACCGCTTTTGATATAGACTAACAATGAAGTAAAGTTGTCCTTTTTGGAATGGGGAATCATGGCTATTTCTGGAGTAGGCGTGGTAGACCAACTGAATGCAAATTTACGTATGCACCCACGTGTGAGTGCTTCCTTGTCTCGGCACGCAACGTCATTAAGAAAGCGCTTGCCACTGCAAAGATGCACATAGTATGATATACCTTAATATTATAGTTGAAAATACCTTCGAGAACTTGCCACTCCACTTCCAATCAACTACAGTAGGCTATTCATCAAATGCCTATATATAAAATAAGCAAACAAAGAGTACCTAGGCCTATGTTAATAATTATAAGGCTATCACAATTAAAATAATAACTATATGGTAGTAGGCAGACAATCTGTTTTGTTTTGCGAGCAAATACATTTAGAAAATAGTTTATACATGGAATAAAGCTCCAATAAGACGACATAATTACCATTAGAATTAACTTAGCTTGGCTAGGTGCAGAGAATAAATCCCCATGGTAACT
>NC_063202.1:7816150-7833650 GCF_017589495.1 Alosa alosa
TTCAAGACCCACCATGGAGATTAGTAAGTTTACTGCTGGCCTTTTGTTTATTTACTCCTGACTGCTCAAAGTTAAACACTGGGTTGATGGGTTTCCGGTGGAGACCCATGCAAGCCTGGAAGACAGCAAAGCACTTCATCTTCCATGTTTCTAAAATAGTTATTACTCAAAAACTTGGTGCTCATTTACTCTTCTAAATGCAATTTCAGAGTACATCGGATATTACATTGCTGAGATAATTTGTGGTCATAGAGCCCATGTGGATCTATATGTGTGTGTGTGTGTGTGTGTGTGTGTGTATGTGTGTGTGTGTGTGTGTGTGTGTGTGTGTGTGTGTGTGTGTGTGTGTGTGTGTGTGTGTGTCTGTGTGTATTTAAAAATTTTTTGCAGGGCAGTGGAGCAGCAGGCTCTGCCTATTATTAACCTAGATCACCACACTCTCACGGCGGAGGCAGCTGCGCTCCCGGGCTGGAGAGCAAACAAAGACACAGGAGTGCCACATACGCGCTGACACACACACACACACACACACACACACACACACACACACACACACACACACACGCACACACACACACACACACAATCACTACAACAGATACAACACAAACGCTTGCATACATGTATGCATTAAGAGTGAGTACACAAGAACATACACGTAGACTCATCATGACAAATACAAAAGCACACATGCGCACACACACACGCACACACGCGCACACACACACACACACACACACACACACACACACACACGCACACGCACACGCACACGCACATAAGAGGCTCTATCTGTGCTGGCAACACAAACAGCAGCCAGTGTGAGGTGATTAATTAGATAAACACACAGGTCGACACCACAAGGGCCCTCAAAGTCTGTCGCCATGACGGCCATAATCAGCCTCACAGGAGAGTTAACCACGACACAGAGAGAGAGAGAGAGAGAGAGAGAGAGAATGAGAGAGGTGAAGAAAAGAAGAGGAACTGATAGAGAAGAATGACAGGTATGGACAGAGTGAGAGGACAAGAGGCAAAAGAATAGAATGGGAACCACCAGAGAATGATGGAGAGAGAGAAAGCGAGAGAGGACACTGAGGAGGGAGAGGAGGAGAGGAAAGAAAGGAAGAGGAGAGGAAAGAGTACAGCTGACAAGAGACATGACGAGAAGAACAGATACAACCAGAAGTGAAAAGAACAGAAGAAAAGAAAAGGGAGGGAGGGGAAAGAAGGGAGATAGGAAAAGAGAAGAAAAGAGAAGAGAAGAGAAGAGAAGAGCAGAGAAGAGAAGAGAGGAGCAGAGAAGAGAAGAGAAGAGAAGAGAAGAGAGGAGCAGAGAGGAGAAGAGAAGAGAAGAGAGGAGCAGAGAAGAGAGGAGCAGAGAAGAGAAGAGAAGAGAAGAGAAGAGAAGAGAAGAGAAGAGAAGAGAAGAGAGGAGCAGAGCACAGAAGAGAAGAGAAGAGAAGAGAAGAGAACAGCAGGAAAGAGAACAGAAGAGCAGGGAATAGAAGGGCAGGGAAGAGAAGAGAAGAAAAGAGAAGAGAAGAGAAGAGAAGAGAAGAGAAGAGAAGAGAAGAGAAGAGAAGAGAAGAGGATACACAACATGAACTCCTTCTGCTAGCTGTATAGGGGCTCGAGTCCAACTCATTTCTGCAAATATGGACAGACTGCACGGTGCAGACCTTCTGGCTGTCACACACTGCATGTGACATATGCTCTCATACAGCACCCTTTACAGCTCACCAAAACCAGCGCATTACACTGTAACACTACTGTTCCACCCAGCTGCCTACAACAACCCAGAGCACTTCATATCCATTACAGGAAACATGCTTTACCGACATAATACTCTATTAATTATTCATGTGTTTTTTTTTTTTTTACGTCAAAAGCTAAGGTTCATAATGTAGCTATGATATTAAATTATTTATAAGATTAAATTGTATTCTATCAAAAGAGAAAAAGTCTAATGAGACACATACTGCACGTGAGTATTGGGTGTTTGGTATTGAGTGTTTTATTCCTGCACAGGGGCCAGCTCCTGCGGGGGGGTTGGCATGGGAGGGTCAGGCAGTGGGAGCTCTGGACCCGTCTGTCCATCTGTCAGTCAGTCTGTGGCCCTTCCCTGGCCACCTCCGCCCGGGCCCTCGCCCTGACGTCACCTGCGCCATCTGCCGTCTTATGGCGGCACTTTCCTTCTCCGCTCCGCTCTCCCCACGCTGCGGCCTGTGACGCGCCACTCTCCCTACCCGCATACACTCACGTTTCAAGCCCACTCTGCCAACTGTGTGTGTGTGTGTGTGTGTGTGTGTGTGTGTGTGTGTGTGTGTGTGTGTGTTCATGTTGTTATTGTCTCTGTGAGTTTCTAAATAAGAACCTTACTGCTACTGAAAATGACGACCACCGACTTGTCACAACATCAAAATAATGACACAGTTAAAATCTTAAAATTAGCTTTGTGGGTCATACAAATGCAAAGGATATAGGGTGCTCACGCTATATGTGATTACCATACGAGATTGTGGCTTTGTGTGTGCGTGTGTGTGTGTACTGAATGTGTGGATGCAAGCCCGGATTGAAGAGGCAGATAGGGAGAGCTGTACTCTGGGGCATGTGAACTGAGTTGTGGTCTATTTACAGGGCTGACCTCTTTAAAAACTTAGCACGCCGAACAGCTTCATGGGACGCAACTCGCCATTAGACTCTTACGGAAGCTATTTATAGCCTCGGCTTTGGGGAGTTTACGATTCCGGGGGGAATACATTAACCCAAAATTTCTCTCTTCAAACTCCCCAAACCCCTCCCCCGTCTCTCCCCTACGCATCGCGTCAGGAATACTGAGCATGTCTCCCCGACAACCAGGATATACAGCCATATGCTACACCAGTTACTTATATATAAAGCATTGATTGCACAGCATGTGTGTAAACTGTCTATGTGTGACTATGGTTGTGTGTGCGTGTATTATTATGATCGAGCAAGCAAGAGAGAGAAAGAGAGAGAGAGAGAAAGAGAGAAAGAGAGAACATGAGGGTGTGTGTGTGTGTGTGTGTGTGTGTGAGTATGAGTGTGTGTAATTAGGGTTGTCGACACATGACGTTTGAGGTAGCTTTTCACACATGGCTTGGCCGAGAATGGTCTGTTTTAATTAGGTTGGCCTGTTGCTGCTTACTCAGAATACAGAAGGCCCTAATGCCGCGGCCATTCTGGCTGCTTATTAATCCGAGGCTATTTGACAGCCCGTCTAAACACACGGTGGGCTCGCTCAGAAAGCAGGAGTCCCTGAAGGGGAAGCAGTGTTTTAGCCTCTGGGCAGAGTTTAAATGAGTGTTTGTGTGTGTGTTCGCATTTTGTGTAAATACCCACAAAACAGTCTACTCCAGCAGGCATAAGGAGTTGAATTCATATAAACACACACACACACACACACACACACACACACACACACACTTAGACACACATACAAAATAAACAAAACTAACACATACACGTGTACAGATACACACTCACAAATTAAATAAATCTGTGAGAAGGCATTGGTCAGTTCTGATAAGGTGTGACTTTAAGTGTTCAGTCTGCATATTCTCCCTGACGTACCTCCCTGCAGTAAGCCTTCCGGTGCTGAGGAGCTGAATGTTAAACATGATTAATCTGATAGTGGCTGATAATGACACTAAGCTCACTCCTTTGCGCAAACGTGTCTGGAGTGCAGACACTGTGGGTCACGCACAGCCCAAACACTCCACCGCCTCCTCAATTACACTAACAAGAAAAAATGAATTGTATACATACAGTGCTTACAGTACCAATGGCGCAATATTTTGCTATGTGATTCTATTTTGAAAGTGGGTTGTGAAAGCGCTGAGTAAAAAGTGTTATGTAATTTATGTCGACAACATATCAGTACAGTATCTACAGTGCAGTACAAACACTGGGGCATAAAGGGTTGGATTTATGGGGCAGCCGTGGCCTACTGGTTAGCGCTTCGGACTTGTAAACGGAGGGTTGCCGGTTGGCTGAAGTGCCCTTGAGCAAGGCACCTAACCCCTCACTGCTCCCCAAAAGCCGCTGTAGCAGGCAGCTCACTGCGTCGGGGTTACTGTGTGCTTCACCTCACTGTGTGTTCACTGTGCGCTGTGTGTGTTTCACTAATTCACGGATTGGGATAAATGCAGAGACCAAAATATGATATATACTTTATACTGCATTGTGCTGTTACTTGCAGACAATGAAAGAAAAAAAAACAAAAAAAACAATGATAATAGGGAGGCTGCTGGACAGGGCTCACCATCATCCAACGTGATGTCCTGCAGGCCGATGGATCTGAAGGTGGGCTCCCGCTCCTCCGGCTCCTGCTTGATGTTCAGCCGCTCCCCGTCTGCTGGAAAGGGCGCCTGGGGACCCAGCGGGTGCACCATGGGCGCGGCCGAGGGCAGGCTGCCCAGCACCGGGCTGCTCGCTTGGGGGGAAGGCTGGCTGGAGTGGGACATCGGCCCCAGCGGGCTGCCCGCGGTCGGGGAGGGCGAGGTGGGGGACTGGTAGGGCAGGGAGTGGAGCTGGGGGGACGAGGGCCCTGAATGGGGGGAGGGCACCATGCGCTGCTGCTGCTGCTGCTGGGGGATGCTGGAGGGCGACGGGCAGGAGGCGGAGCGCTGGCCGGCGGGGTGGTAGCCCCCCATGGGCCGCTGCATCGGAGGCGCAGACTGCTGCTGCTGCTGCTGCTGCTGCTGCTGCTGCTGCTGCTGCCCAATGGAGTGGGTGGGCAAAGACACCTGGGCAGGGCTGGGGCAGTGGTACCCCAGCGAGTGCAGGTGTGGGGAGGAGTGGGCCATAGGCTGGCCACCGGGGGTGCCAGAGGCGGCGGAGACTATCGGTAGGGGGCTGGTGGGGGAGTGCCCTGAGTTGGGGACTGAGGAGGCAGAGTGGTACACCATGCCCAGGCCCAGGGCGTGGGAGTGGCACGCCGCAGGGTCGCTCTGGTATGGCATCCGCTCAAAGGCCTGC
This sequence comes from Alosa alosa, assembly GCF_017589495.1. Classification (NCBI taxonomy): domain Eukaryota; kingdom Metazoa; phylum Chordata; class Actinopteri; order Clupeiformes; family Clupeidae; genus Alosa; species Alosa alosa. The sequence goes on from NC_063202.1 coordinate 7,821,152, forward strand.
GGGGAGCCCGCGACGCCGGTGCTCATGGGAAGACTGGGCTGGCCATTGAAGGGCAGGCGTGCCCGTGCTGCATAGGCTGGTAGGGAGGCCGGGAGGGATGTGGGTGGGGGTGGGGGTGCGGATGGGGCCCCGCGTGGAACGCCATCTGACAATCGGGACCCGCGTGGAGCCCGTGGCCCTGCAGGTGAGGCAGGTGGGGGAAGGTGGGGGAGCCCATGGGGGGGCCACAGGGGGGCTGCAGGGGGTGCAGGCCCGGGGCCAGGCCGCGGGGGGAGCTGGACAGAAGGCCGTCCTGCGGGTGGCCTGGCTCGGGGGATGGCATCTGGGTCCGGACCAGGCCGCCGCCAGCGTGAGCGAGGGGCAGGGGCATGGACGCCACAGCGGACGCGTCCAGATCGTCTCTGTGCTCCTGCTTCACCAACACTGGAGGAGAGACAAAGCAGAGGCGGAAGAAAAATCAACAAACACACATGCAGTCACACACGCAATAAACAGAGATGTCACTTTTCATTTCACTTGCCTTTAAAAGGACATTGAAGGACAAGCACATATAAAATGCAAACTGAATGATGAAACCACACAGTCCTTTGAGTAAGGAACATAACACCCAAAACCTACAAAGACCTACATGAAGGCGCTCAGGTATGCATAGCAGCCCACAGTGCAATACAACAGGCTCCACTGACCAGGCTATGTGACAAAAAAAACGCTCACTGCACACACCAAATGACTCAACACAACCGGAATGCAAAGACAACCACATACTGTAAATCCCAGGGCAGGCCACCTGAAAAGCTATTCATGTCAGAGATTTTGTCGATTCATCTTACTGTGCCACTTTAGGGCCACACATTTTTTCTGCTTTAGAGATGATACGAGCAGCTGCTAATGGGTCTATGTGTAGAAAAAATGCTGAATGGCAGACATTATTTGCTTTGCAATGCTTTTAAAAAACACGACCTACCATTATAGAACTAATGAACTTGTGTCACCTATAAATCGTTCCTTGATCGCAATAAAAACACAGTAAGAGCTGAACATAAATCACTTAAGGAGAAGTGTCATTTAAGCATAAGGGGGTCTTTATACTTCTGATGTACTATCAGAAAATAAGAATCTGTCCTTTAACTGAAGTAGGACATAGCTGCTATGGGGGGCACAATGATAGGATGCTGTACAATGCATCAAACTGTAACCCATTTCCCAATCTGGCACTTCCCAAACACACGTTGATGGGAGATATTTTTATCCAGCTTTGAATCCGAGGCAGCATATGCTGCCTGTTTTTGGTGCCATGTAAAGAGTTTTATGGGAGAGGCAGAATGCCCCGCGGCGCTGTTCCATAGCCGGGGGAAGAGAAACCAGTTCACAGACCCTATCCTGCTCCTCATACACTCAACCACACCAAAGAGCCCACACAGACTGCATGGGGGGTTGGTGGTGGTGAGAGAGGAATATATAAGGGTCAGGCATTGACAAAAGGTGCATTTTTAGTTGTCGCAATGGTTGAGCAGTAATGGGGCTTTCATAAATGAAACGACACAGGTTGTGACGAGAGTAACACACACACACACGCGCGCACACACCTCCTACCCGATGATGAAAAAAGTGGTGAGAAAGGCAGAAAAGTACAGGGCGCGACAAACTGATAAACATAGAGTGCGATTGAGTAAGAGAAAGAGAGAAAACAAGGAAATGAGAGAGAGAAAGAGAGAGATGAGACGAGACCATAAAACGGAGACGGCACTCTATAATAGTCGCTGGCAACTTGTGACAGTCACAGTGCCCACACACGTTATAAAAATCCTCTCCACCACTACTCGCAGAAGCCACAGCCGCAAAAGCGAGCGAGCGCGCGAGCAAGTCTCCCCGGTGACCCTGGTCGTGGTGCTTCACAGGCCGGCGGCTCCCATGGCAACCGGAGCAACCGTGACCTCCTCGCTACACTGGTAGCGGTGAGGCTTTTTGCGCTTCCTGAGCCCGTGTCTGATTGGCTGGGCCCCCCTGTGGGGTTCGTGGGATAAACAGGAAACCCTGGTTGAGTGGGCACCGCCCGGCGCGGAGCAGAGAAAAGAGAGAGAGAGAGAGAGAGAGAGAGAGAGAGAGAGAGGGTGGGCGGAGGGGCTGGGCCGAGCTCAGCCGCATTCACTCTCTTCTCTCTCTCACTCGTGTGTTCAGTGGAAGAGAGGAAGAACACACACACACACTCACATGTGATCGCATTCCGCCAACGCGTTTCTCGGTTTGACTAATCTCGAGAAAGTAAATACAAACACAAAGTGTGTAATAACATATTGGAACGCTATCTGTCATCTCTGATATGACAACATGTAAAATCTTTTTATTTAGATATGCATACGCCTCATGCATATTTTGGGAACACAATGACAATGATTCCTGGACAATGGGATATTTGCATACCTAGGCCTTCTGTATGCAAATACACGACAGAAACAGTCTGCAACAGGGCTTAAGATTATTTTACATGAACGGTTAACAGGTGCATATCTAACTGTCAGGTGGCTCCTCCTAAACCACACCAGTGCAAACTGCAAAGGGGGAAAGTTCTCCAAAAGGCACTGAGCAAAACCTTCACACAAGTCAGGAGCATACAGCACAAATGCATTCTTGTCATGGTGTTGTTATATTAGAGCAAGATGCACACTCTTTGTAAATTTTTTCTAAAAATTGCAAATATATTATTCATTATATGTAGTATCATTATGTAATATTACAATACTTTTATCATTAAATACATTCCCATTGTTATCATTATGCTGTATGAAACTCTCTTCAAAAGTTTTCACATTTACTGAACATCCCTGAGAATAAGACGCAATGAGTAGTTGAGTGTACACAGGAAAAGATTCCTTCCTTGTGCTATTGGTTGGGGACTTCCCACTGTGGCTGATCAACAACTTAGCCTACTTAACATAATACAACACAACGAAAACAACGACTGGGGAAAGTGCATGACTTGAGAAAAACATCTGTGTGTGTGTGTGTGTGTGTGTGTGTGTGTGTGAGGATCGTTCAGAACTGTTAAGCAAATGCAGTACCTGACAGGTAAGTGAAACGTTGGGATTGGCTCCGTTTCCTCTTCCCATTGCACACGTAGAACTGCACCTGGACTGCGGAGGTCACCGTCTTGCTGTGGTACGGGGGAACCTGCACCACCAGACTCAACTGCACCGAGCAGAGAATGTACGCAAGTCAAGTCTCATCACAGAACAGGGGTACACAAAATAATAGCTCTTTAGCAATAATGAGAAATTAATTTGCACAATAACACCACTAATGTAATGCATTATAAATAACTAAATGGATTATATTTAAAACATTAATATGACAGCAATCACACATCTCCATTATATTGCACCAAAACATAACCTTACTAGATACTGTAAAAGGAATTGATAAAATAAAACTGATAAAATACAAAGTATTTACACACTAACACTAATGGTCTGGTGGAATGAACAATGTTTTTTTTACTGCAGAATGTCAAATAATCAGAATTTCAAATAATATTTTACTCAAACTGTAATTGTACAAATGTTATAAGGCCATTAAAAATGCCATATTTTGAAGTCAAAATGAATATTAAAATTATAATGTACAATAAATAAAAAGATTAAAACTAAAATGTCAAACTGCATGAAGTGTTAAAAACAGGTTTCCTCTTCTTTAAGTATGTCTTAAAAGTTGACTACAACTAACTACTATGGAACTCATGATTTTTTTATTTCATTTCAAATATCCTTTATGAGTTGAGAAAGTAAGGTAGTTTACAATAGCTTATAAAGTTATAAAGAGTATTGTTTAATCATTTGAAGCTCTTTCTAAGTAACGTATACTGTGAACACACTCAAACATCCCTTTTCAATCAAAATCCAATCACAGAGCAAGTCTATGGACTGAATGACAGAAGTTGCTTTATTTATTCTGTGAATAGTGGTTTCCAAGGAGCAATTACAGATGACACGAGACAGCTGACTCGTTGTTACTTCAGTCTGCCACCCCTGGAGAACAGCGGCGAGGCGAGGCAGAGGCGGAGACAGCGCACAGCACAGCGGTGCGTTAGGACAGATTAGAAATGGAAAACTCACCCCCTGACTCTTTTCACGAACAATTTTCCCCTCCACTTCCCACTGGGGTCGTCCATCTGAAAAAGGAAGAAAGAGGGGAGATCACATGAGAGAAACAAAAACCTGTTAGCCCTCAACTGACAGTGTGTGTGTGTGTGTGTGTGTGTGTGTGTGTGTGTGTGTGTGTGTGTGTGTGTGTGTGTGTGTGTGTGTGTGTGTGTGTGTGTGTGTGTGTGTGTGTGTGTGTGTGTGTGTGTGTGTGTGTGTGTGTGTGTGTGTGTGTGTGTAGACTGGAGATGGGGGGACACTCGATCGTTGAGGTCCTGAGAGGACAGAGAAGCACGGCTCACCAGCTGCCTTTCACATCAGCCCCGACAGCTCCATCGTCCAGCAACATCTGTCACTAATCCGGTCGAACTCTTTGAGGAGTTACGACGTTACAATTCCGCGCCTGGAGACGGTTCAAACAGTGAGGGAATCCCACTCCTGTGACCCTAAACTGAGCGTGACCACAAGGCAGCGCATATTTGTGGAGGCGTGTGGAGCCAACAGAGATGATCAGTAAAGACATTCGTGTGTCCAGAGACGTGAGGGACACAAGAGATGCAATCATGAAATTCTGAAGATTCAGAGAGTGCGAAGGGCTAGATCTCCACACCCTGAGATGTTACTTGCACAATGCAAAGTGGAATAACAATGGAACTACAGCGAGGGGTGGGGGGCAAACTTATGGAAGTCATTTCCTACAACGATGCTGCATTTCTCTGGGGTCTATTTACTTCATAGTTATGTCAGTCATTCTATTTAACTCAATGGACCAGGAACTTGGGAAGCCACAAAGGCTTCCGAAAGCAAGGGATTTCAATTTGTTCTCGGGGATCTGAAACATCTAATGATGTCATTTTTATAGGCGTTCCACGGCCTGCAGAGAATATTTTCACAACCATTAAAAAGTCATCAAAGTCCAAATATCCTGCTGTTTGCCTTGCCTGGTTGAAATTATGGAGAGACGGGTGGAATAACTCTATTTGTTTTAAAATGCCTGTGTGTGTGCGAGAGAGTCCTGGCCAGGAAACCTCCAGTCGTTTCCAGTTTTCCTACTACAGTTCTAATTAACTGGCCAGACGGCCAGCGCAGCCAATCAGGGATGGCACTTCAGGCGGAGGGGGCTGGTGCTGGGGAAACACTTCTGGGCTCCTGTGAAGGGAGGACCTTCAACCCTTGCCACTCGTATCACCCACACACACACAAGCAAACGCACACACACAAACACACATACACGCATACACAGACACAAACACACATACACGCATACACAGACACAAACACACACACACACAAGCAAACACACACACACACACACACACATACACAAACACAAATACACACACACATACACACATACACAGACACAAACACACATACAAAAACACACACACACACACACACACAGTACACGCATATACAGACACAAACACACATACACACACACACACACGCACATACAGAGACAAACACGCAAACTGCCAAGACTGCTCACTTCTCAAAGGCATTACCCTCCTGCCTGGGTTTCCTTTTCTCGTCATTCTCCTCAGCTGCAACAAACACACAGGTGTGTGTGCACCACAAAGAGGACTCCGGTGATGCTCTGATGTAAATCTGCACCTGCTCATCTTCACTACCTAGAGTTTCCCCAAAACACCTCAGTAATCCCCTCCCCCGTCCCAACAAGTTAACCCCCTTCCTTCAGTGTGTAGCACTCAAAGAGGTCAGAAAGTCTGTTTTCCCCCAAAAGACACCTCTGAGTCATTACAGCTGCCATTATCACTGAAAACCTTGAAAACCTCTCGAGGCTGTTATTAGTGCCCAGAGGCATTTTCAAAATACCTTCCCAGACATTTTCATTATGAGCAAATACTTTGGTGAATGGTTTCATTAATCTCTTGATCCATGACGATTCAACAAACAGTTATTTTTCAGTTCTTTTTTTTTGTTCCAGATGATCCTTTGTTTAGGAGCCGTGTGTCGCCGCGCTGTCGGAGAGAGAGCGAAGCGGGAGCTTTTAGCACGGGCCGAACGACCTTGCACGCCTCTGACTTCAGCACAATGCATTTCTGTAGCACATGTTGACATTTAACACACCAGGGAGAGGGGGGCCCACATGTGCTGAGCGAGAGCAAGTTCAAACAGGAATACTACACCCTGCCTCAGTGACAGGCAGGCACACCATCCCAAACCTACTCTGCACCGTTGTGTGTGTGTGTGTGTGTGTGTGTGTGTGTGTGTGTGTGTGTGTGTGTATGTGTGTATGTGTGTATGTGTTTGTGTGTGTGTGTGTGTGTGTGTGTGTGTGTGTGTGTGTGTGTGTGTGTGTGTGTGTGTGTGTGTGTGGAAAAAAAAACAAGAAAAAGGAAAAATAAAATACCTAGAGACCTGACAAAACAGCAATTGGCCTATAATTAGCAGCAACACTCGGTGCTGCTGCTGATTGGGCTGAGAACAACTGAATAATGCTAAAGCTCTCACCACAGGGCTCTCCACACCACACACTCCCCTTGTGAAAACTTCCTCGGTCATTACGGCCAACTACTTTTGGCCAGCTCCGTCCCTGTACACGGAGGCCAGTTTTCCCCTCTCTCTCTCATTCCCTCTCTCTCATTCTCTCTCCATCTCATTCTCTCTCTCTCCCTCTGTGTGCACGTGGTAGAGAAATTAACTCACAAGACAAATGAAATCTATCAAATCAGTAATTTAGGGGTATTTTCCCCCTAACAGGCCCATTTGCTCTCATTTACACTATAAAAGAACCGACGCAAACTAGTGGAGGGAGCGCTGCCTTCTAGCCTTCGGGAGTCGGTCTGGCTCTGGAACAGTAGCGTCTCTGATAAGTTAACCAAACAGTCTTCACTGCTGGATCTGAAACAGGCCAGCGATCGGGTCTCGCCCCGTCTCAATGGTCGAGCCCCATTACTCACAAACTCCCCTGGCGCCCATCGCCGACCGTGCCACGTGGCCGCCGGTGGCGGGCAAGCCTCCGACCACAGGCGCACGTGTCGACGCACCGCCAGGACAAGAGCAGCGGTGCGGTGTGTCGGGCTCAGCAGCACATCTTGAGGTGATTAGCTGTTGTCAGACGCACATGCTCCTAGCGGTTCGCACGGGGGCCTTTCTGATCCAAGCCTGTTTAATTTTTCCCTCCGTTTTGACACAGGAAAGTTTTTGACAGAGGAAATTCTGAAGTCCTCCATCCCTCCCTCCAAGGGCCAAGGCCAAGTCACATGTGCTCAGAAAGGGGGATTGTAAATATCATATCAGTTCCCATCTGGCCTTTAATCCACAACACAGTCAATCACTTGCTCTCCCACTACAACAAAAAAAAAGAGTTAAGCCCTTGTAGTGGGATATTGGAAAAAGTCTAATAATCGAGCCAATGGTGATTGCCCTAACGGGCCTTGCTTCAGTCTACAATCCACTCAAATCCTAGCAGCTCCTGTTCCATTGCCCAGAGAAGCAATGGGCAAAAAACTCATTAGCTTCCCCACATCAAACGAGACCACATGTTAATTAGTGGCAAAATTTCCACCGCGCCTCTGCTAACCCCTCAGATATTTTCAGTTTTGCTCGACGGTCTTGGTCTCCTTTGTTTCTCCTTTATGCATAACACCAAGCAGATCGTCTAGCTTTTTTTTTTTTTTTTTAAATAGAACGTGCATTCTTCAAGACTCTGGAGCGGCCTCACCACCGTCATCACGACTACAAAAGCCACGAGCAGAGCTCCTCTGCACACTTCAGCCTCAATGCTTTTTAGTGTTTTTTTTTTTTTTTTTAAGTGAGCACCTCAGGCAGGCACAGACTGGCTCCCCAAATGCCACCGATTCAGTGTTTCCACCTGAGGCTCGTCTATACTTGTGTTTCACTGTTGCGTAGTGCGTGGCTCCCTCAGGGAGATGGAAAAGCCAGAAGTGGGAGAGGAAAGACACAGAGACAGAAGGTGCCTTCATGGCACGGCTGAACAATTACTGGGAAGAAAAAAAAACACACAACAACAACAACAGCAGACTGGCATTATTCACTGTGAGTCATTCATAAAATGCTCAGTCTTCGCCACCCAGAATGCTGTTACCACTGGAGCTCGACATGGCTTTGAGACCGAACAACATTTTTCCAACACAGTAGAGAAAGTAGCCAGCGAGCTATGACAGTCCAAAGCCATTTCAAAGGAAAGAGATGCTGCCTCCCGTCCTCCTATCCAAATAACACTGACAGAAATAGACACAAGAAAGGCGTGTTGGTGTGTGTGTGTGGGGGGGTGCACTAGGTTACACACAGACAGTGAATTTAACATTTAACAGCACTGGTGTATAACTCAATGGTGAATGGGGCCAGAAAAGAAACAGAAGTTCACTAAAATAAAACCAAACGAAAATAAGATGAGGAGATATGACATAAACACAGCAGGGGGCCTCTTCAGTGGGATTTGTAGAGTTACTTCTCCTCAGTGAGAGAACAGTGTGAAACCTGGGACCTGAGCGGAGGCTGCTGCAGACACATCGCAAGTCAGTCCTCCTGAGGCATCCCCTAGCAGCAGTGGTAGTGTGGATCACACACACGGTTGCGTAGGTCCCTCGTGAAACGCTCCCTCGTCACGCCGAGCAGGAAGCGACACTGCGTTTGCCATAAATCTCCCGTGGCCAGCGAACTTGTTAGAGAGCATTCGCGAGCCGTGCGCAAGGGGGGCCCCGGTGGAGTCCGTCGGGTGTTGAGGACGGTTGTGAAACAGATCTGCTAGGCGGGGGTTAATACGCACTGCCCCCTTTCTCGAGACATCATGAAATTCCAACCACGGATGACAAACGGAGGCACATAAACAGGCCTTAACTCCCCGTGTTTCACACCGATAGCAGGTCAGTGGGGGTGGAGGACGACGGGGCGTTAATAAGCACAGCACCGCACAGCTGTCGGGGCGGCGAATGGGAGGGAGGTTTGGCGGCGAGGAGCGCAGGTCCATGGGGTAGAGGAGACGTGTAATGTTAGGTGGGCCAGCGATTACTCATATCCCAGGTGCTCCTCCAGTGCCTCGGGGAGAGAGGCAGGGTTTGCCCTGACGTGGACCTCACCAAATCCCAAGTCACAACCTGTTTGGGTTCAGCGAGGGAAAAAGCTACAGGTAAGAGGAGCAGGCGAAGACAGCATGCTTCTCTCTAAATAGGTCCAAAATAAGGGTGTTAGCTAGAAGATCTGGCTTCAGCAATAACACTCCTCGCACTCCAGCCCGATTCCATTTAAACTGACATGACATTGACATCCATTCCTCTTCACTCCTAACTTGTTTCAGATATCGGGGTCTGTGATGACAGACATGACACATTTCTTGGAAGATACCATAAGCTGACAGACACTGGTTATGAATTAGCTGAAACAATTTCCAGGTTACGCTCTTTTCACATGGACAGGCCCCACCGCTGTTTTAGAGGTGGTTTGCTAAGAGCCCTGACAGTCAGGTGTTCCACACTCACTCCACCTGAGGCAGTAGGGGTTCTACAATAAAACTCTGTACACACAGCCTCCCCCCCTCCTCCCTCCCTCGGTCTCTCTCTTTCTCTCACTCTTTCCATCCCACCATCTCTCCCCTCCCCTCCCTCCCCTCCTCCCTCCCTCCCTCCCCCTCTCTCTCTCTCTCTCTCTCTCTCTCTCTCTCTCTCTCTCTCTCTCTCTCTCTCTCTCTCTCTCTCTCTCTCTCTCTCTCTCTCTCTCTCTCTCTCTCTCTCTCTCTCTCTGCGTGCCTAGCAGCTGAGTGTGCTGTGTTGGTTTCGGGAGGGCCAGGTGGGCAGTCTGTTCGGCTCCCCATGCGAGCGGCAAACGGCAAGCGAAACGCTGACGGCCAGCAGATCTTACCGGGGCCCTTTTCCAGGAAGATGACCTTGGACTCCGGGAAGAAGTTGGAGCCGCTGATGACCATCTCCTCCCCCCCACTGACCACGCAGCTGGACAGGCTGCACTTCTCTACCTGGGGGAGCTCCTGAGCCGAGCGCTGGGCTGTGGACAGAGACAGGTGGGGTGGAGTGGGGGAAGATGGGAGAGAGACCAGAAATGGTTTGAAACTGTGACAGAGTCTGTGCGTACACACACACGCACCCGCTCTGGACCATACACACACACACACACACACACACACACAGGTCCACACACACAGATAGTTCAATTCAATTCAATTAAATTCAAGAAAGCTTTATTGGCATGAACGTTGCATGAACATTATTGCCAAAGCTCAATTACATGTACACATAAGAGGTAAAGAGGGAAAATATATATATATATATATGTTTAACAGAATTGTGGAATTAACATATAACAGGACATAAAAGTAGACATAGAAGACATAAAAGTAAAACAACAATTCACTACAAAGAGACAGATAATAAGAAAATCTGATTAACTGTCCAATAAAAGATTATCTTTCCAAACTAACTGAGTGTATTTTGTCTGTCCTATCAATATCTGTGTTAAATGCATTAATATATTGTATGTGTCAGTCTGGCCAGCCAAACTCGAATTTCATTCTGGTTCTGATCTATGTAACATGTTCTATGAAAGTAATCACTTTGAGTGGATATTAAGCTATGCAGAGATCATGTGTGCTTCTGTACGTGTGTGTGTGTGTGTGTGTGTGTGTGTGTGTGTGTGTGTGTGTGTGTGTGTGTGTGTGTGTGTGTGCACTAAATGAAAAGGAGAGGAAACTCACAGCACTCTATAGGGATGGACGCCGCTTGCAGAGACAGCACCTTCCCGTTGGGTTGTGGGATGTGCACTCGAAACACCACCCGCACACGCGTGTTCTTCCGCCCGATGTCTGTCTCGCCTTTTCTCAGCTCGATGTCCGAGTTCCTTAGCTTCAGGATCCCTGCACAGTCAATGCTGCCACACATGGAAAGATCTTGTTGTGAGCAATGTAGGAATCGCACAAAGAGCTCATAATGGAGCGATAGCAGCAAATAAGGGACTAGTTGAGATGTGTTTCAGAAACAATAAACCTGCACTTTTAAAATATCATTAAACAGACGTTCTGTGCGGAATGAGCGACAAAGGTCAATGCTAATCTCTTGTCGAAAAGGCCTTACATTTTCAACTACATCTGCTAGTGGTTAATGTTTGAAACCTATAAACCTGCTCCAAATTGGAAGGCATTACAATTCCCTATAATCATAAATCTGGGTCTTTCTTCAACTCATGCAAAGCACACACACAGTGGCATGAAGTGGAGGGGGTGAGTAATGTAAAAGCGAAATGGTTATGACAAGTACCTGGCAGACATATTGTTTTCGGGAAGGAGAGGTATTTCGAGAACCTTTGTGCTGGTGATTATGATTTCCTGGCTTGCAGTGGCGACCGTTTTCCCCGTGATCCGGTGCACCTGGTAGAAGGCATGCGGCCTCAGGTAGCGGTCGTCTGCTGTCCCAATGAACATCTGCAGATTGACAGGCTTCTCACTGTAGCCCAGGAGCTGGAAACCAGAGAGAGAGAGAGAGAGAGAGAGAGAGAGAGAGAGAGAGACAGGAGGGTGTGAAAGTGAGAGAGAGAAAGAGATAGAGAGAGAGAGAGAGAAAGAGATAGAGAGAACGCAAAAGAGAGGGAGGGCGGAGCGGGGTGGGGTAAAAAAAAGACTTATATACACACCATCAAAACACCAATAAAACCATATTATCTCACATTACCATCTAAACATCAGCCTACCTAAGCCAAAGAGAGACTTAGAGGGAGAGAGGAATGAAACTGACAGGAAGCGAAACACAAAATGGGAGATGGAGGAGCAAGACCAGTATAGTGAAAACATATGTTCCACATTATGTGCATATTATGTGCATACATACACATACATTCTGTACATTTCCATTGCATTTGAAATACATTGTTTCACTGTTCTTTCCACTCTCAGTCTTACGTTAATCTGAATGTCAAGCTGAACTGCTGATGTTCGAAACACCAGCTATTTCTGGCAGGATTAACGGAGAGTCATCTGGCCGGCTGGCCCTTGACCAGGTCATCGCTGATGTTCCCCCTTAATATCGCTATCATATTTTCCCCCACATGTTCCTTAGCACGACTCCTGCATGTAGGCAATTATCTCCCTAAAGCCTTTCTGTGAGCCATAATCTCAGACATTACCCAGCTCTTTCCTAGACAAATCCAAAACAATTCGTAGCTACCAAATAGCTGCAGCCAAGGGGAAAAGGCACGTTTTCAAACACGAGCGAAAGAAACATGGAAAGAAAGAAGGACAAAGAGAGAGAGAGAGAGAGAGAGAGAGAGAGAGAGAGAGAGGAAAGAAGGGAATAGAGGGAAAAGGAGGGGTTGGGAAAATTCAAAATTGCAGTGGAGCTTTCCTCAGTCTGCTACTGTAAAGGTGAAGAAAA